>NC_134572.1:46966700-47169200 GCF_050947875.1 Dermacentor variabilis
GTTTGCTCTCGATTTCTTCCCTTTTTCTTTATTTCTTCTTTTCTCGCGCTTTGCCGCCTTCTATGTCTGTACTTCCAGAGCAGCATATCCACCCTTGTCAAAATGAATTCGCTGTTACCGTAGCTTCCGCACAAAATTCGCGTTATCCGTGGCGTACCTAAGAGCCAGTTGCGTATGGACACAAAAGGCGGTTGTTACGCAGGGACTGAACTATTCGTAAGAATGCGCGCGTCAATAGACGTAGCGACCGATGTGATAGCGAATGCGTCTGCTATTTAAATAGTTCTTACTAACGAAAGGCATTGAGACTAGGGGGTGTCCCGGAACATTCTGAGCCATGCACCGTCTGCCTGCTTGAGCGCGAACGAAAGCACTTCTAGTCCTCCAAAAGGCTACGGCAAGTTTAAACAAGACTCTGTACGTGCGGCTCTCATTTTGCTAGCGCTGTAATTCCAAGTGCCGGTTGAAGCTATGTCAATGCACTGGACAGGCGTGGCAACATGCCCTGCAGCACCACCATTGACAAATCATATCCGGCATATAGCGAGGCGATTGCGCGCGCGCGCGCGTGTGCACACACATACACAAACACACACGCACGCACGCACGCACACACACACACAATTCACGTGTTCCCTTTAACAGTGGAACACAGGGTACGTATATTTTAAATGACTAAGCACGTGTCTGTGCCACTGGTGTGCCATTTCATCTTACACCCGTGATCACGACGTAAATGTGTAGCGCCATGTTGCCGGAGTACGTTTTTCTGCCAATTGGAGAAAGAGAGAGAGAGAGTGAAAGGACGACATTTCTGCTTGTCCAACAGAGAGGAAGAAAGTAGAAGACATCAACAAGGAACGCCGTGCCTCTGAGACCGGAGGCCGCGCCGCTTGAGAAAATAGAGTGGGAACATCTATGCGTCATCCGACGGCGCCGTAACTCGCGTCTTCGATGGCTGCAGCGGCAGCGGCGGCGATAAAATACGTCGGGCCGCGTCGTTGATGCATGGAGGGCGGCGAGCGAGGGAGACGGTGAGGAGGGGAACGGAAGAGGAAACTCGACGTGGGCGCCCACTCACTGGCGCGGCAGAGGACCGCGCACGAGCCCGCCCAAGCCGCCGGACGGAGAGCGCGCGTAGCAACCACTCGGACGGGAACGGGGTTTTAGCAGCCGCACACACGCGTACACACGACTGCGCGCCGCGCCCACCGAGCGCCGCGCCGCTCCAAGGAGCTCTTTTTTCCGAGTTAACTCGGCGCGAGAAGCGCAACAGGTCCGAGTCTGCAAGAGCCGGTGTTGCCTTCGGGACATCCGCGAGTGCTTCGCCGTTTTTCCCGACTCGACCGTTGCGCGTGCGACGCCGGTGCAGCTGTGTGGCTGCGGGCTCTTGCCGCAGCCGCCTCTTCGTGCGAATGAGCCTGGAGACGACGACGTCGTCCTGACGCCGCGGCGCCCGGCTGGTGTAAGCGCGTAGCGACGACGTGGGACGGACGAGCATGGGCGACCAGGAAGCGGGCACGTCCAGGAACAACAACAACACCGCCGCCGCCACAAACGGCACCGGCAACCATAGGCCGCATCGTAACAGCGTCCACGCACCGACACCTGCAGGCAGGACGGCCGACGACACCGTTTGCCCGGAGGATGTGAGTAACTGTCGTAATAAGGACTTCACCGTTTAGTTACGCGCTGGGCTCCCTTCAGCCTGCGGCTAAATGCGCGCTGTAAGTTTTAAGGTGCTATTGTACCGTTATTTCGTACAGTCTTTTATAAATGAAAGCGAGGACTTGGGTATCCTCTAAGAGAAAAATAAAGATAACTTTAATGTGAACTGGAGATGCTGGCCCAGCGAAATGGCTGACATGTTACAACAGATGATCAGCAAGGGACATGTCATTTAGAACGGCCCCCATGCTAACTACAGGGTTCGCTAACTATAAATGTCGCTAGTAAAGGTCGGTTGAAATTACTTCTTTTCGCGGAAACTGTAACGACTGATAGTGAAAAAAGACACGACCTGTCTGGCCATGGCCACGCACTTGAGAGTTTACAATTAACCTTCACCGAAGTGAGACCCCATGGTTGCGGCATCCAGGCAATACGCGTTACTGGGACAAGGGAGTCGAAAAGGGGCGCAGTGACGCGAGCGCGAGACCCAGCGAGTACGTTGCGCGTAACGAACCCAGTAGCCGCGGCAGCATACACGACGTACCCCTGTGCGCATGCCGCAGTCCTCTGGGTGCTGGACGCCAGCCAGGGCGACCTTCACGGATGAACGCACGCGCGCGTGAGCGAAAGGAAAGGCGCAGCGTGTACGATCGCGGCACACCCCACCAAACTCCGACAGCAGCGGTCACGGGCAGCATTGTTCCACCCGCACGGATGCTGCGCTTGTTTTCTTTATTTTTTCCTTCTTTCTTCTTCTTCTCTATCTCGCTTTTTATTTATTTATTTATTTATTTTGCATTTACATATATGCTTCGTTCTCGCCAGATTCCACTGGAAGCAACTGCCAAGCCATATCTGGCCTATGAACGGGTCAGGTAATGTTTTACGGCGCAGCAGCCAAGTCTTAATGCTGTGCACGAACACAGCGGTTACTATAAATTAAACGGAAGAGATTATTTGCCCCATGGCGAAATCGTTGCTCCGAATACACGACTGGGTCTAAGTGTCCTCCACTGAAATATCTAGAGGACTCAAATAACAGGTTGGAGAGCTTGTAGGGACCGCTTGAATTGTACTTGCGATTCGTTTGACAACAACAACAAGTGACAACCTCCCCTTCTTCATTTAAATAAATAGAAAGAAGAAACATGAAGGAACCACTTCATAATGTATACCTACGGCCACGAGGAAAGTTGCATCTAAAAAGCCTTTTCAGGGGCTATCCTGGCTGCCTGCGTTGTTCGAACTGGATGCGCGAGCTTTCTTGGCGCGTTCTGTAGATACACCGTGCATGAGCGAAGGAGGCTCCTCCACCTACTCCTCACCTCCGTTAGATGCAGTGCGCGCCGTCTTATCACGACGCCTGTGTAATAAGAGCCCTGAAAGCGCCTGTCGCGGCATAAACAGACCGGCAAGCTGACGGGCACACTCGATCGGCGCTCATCGCGGTGGCGAAACAAGGCTGCTTTTGCAGAACGTATCGACGCGACATTCGCGAAGTACGGCAGTGCCCATGGCACTCCGTTCCACAATCTACTCTGAGAGAGGGAAGGCATATTACTGTAAAGCAAGGATTTCTGCCGGCGTGTATTTAGCTGCCTGCCACGCATAATATATCTGCGTCGGGAAGGGCACAGAGAACGGTGTACGGTTCTACTGGATCGAGAGAACTAAAGAGAAATAAATTTTTAACAAAGGAAAAAAAGGATGGTGGTGAGGGGGGACGAAGCGATGTAAAGTTTTTGTCACTTTGACGAAGCACGTTGTTCGTCAAGCAAGCCAGCGTTCCGAAGTTTGAATGGTGTGATCTTGGAAAGCGCTTATAGTAGAATGAATTTTGACATGCAACCACTTTGCTGTCACTACTACTACTACTAC
Source organism: Dermacentor variabilis (assembly GCF_050947875.1). Classification (NCBI taxonomy): domain Eukaryota; kingdom Metazoa; phylum Arthropoda; class Arachnida; order Ixodida; family Ixodidae; genus Dermacentor; species Dermacentor variabilis. The sequence goes on from NC_134572.1 coordinate 46,970,250, forward strand.
TACTACTACTACTACTACTACTACTACTACTACTACTACTACTACTACGGAGATGACGATGACACTTCCTCCTACTACTGATACTATATATCATACTACCACCAGCAATCCCGCCGCTACTTCGGAAGGCAGCAAAAACCTACAAGGCGATGTGGAGGCACCGGCGAGCATCAGGGCTTCTATGAATGAGACAGAAATCGGCGGAGCCCTTCAAATGCCCGAGTAGGGAGCGGAGCGACCGACATAAATGTTGTACAAGGCCATTCGTGGCTTATAACGTCGTCTTTCAGACCGTTCGCATTCAGAGCTTGTATGGTCGAAGGCGCGATCTCACACTTGCGTTGTCTCCCAGCTGCGTGGCCTATTCTCCTCTCTTTTCCTGGCCTTGAACAATGGCGGAAAAGTTTCTGCTTGCGCAAAGTGATCGTGTTGCTCTCTCTCCCTCCTCCTCGCGCAAATCGAGACGGCGCCGTACGGGACGCAAATGGTGAGGGCGAAAGCTCCATTGAGTATACAATCCGGTTGCTACTGCCCTAATTTTGGTCTCCTTGGCTAAATATGTCGCATGCTATGAAACACATGTTCTCGGTTTCCTTAACTAAAAGCAAATATATTCGAAAATAATATCGCGCATGTATGCGTGTGTACATATACTGAAGTCACGGGATTGTTCAGCGTGAAAAGGCAGCAGAAAAAGAAAGCAATAATAAATAAATAAATAAACACACGCTGCTTTTTGCATGCTTGTATGGTGTAATAAAAAGCTGCTAATCATGATTGAGCAGCCCAAACTACTTTTTCCCAGCTATCAGCGCGATATTAAACGAGCACAATTAATGCACGTAACTGAAGACATGCAGTACGGCATGCTGGCGTCGACTGTATTTCCAAGGCGGTGCGATAATAATAATAATAATAATAATAATAATAATAATAATAATAATAATAATAATAATAATAATAATAATAATAATAATAATAATAATAATGACAACAACAGCAACAACAACAAAAGCCCCTAGTGTACTTGCGCTTCGGCGCACGTTAATAAAGCCATAGATGGTCAAAATTACACCGGAGTCCATCTAGTCTGCGTCTCACGTAGCTCAGGTGTTCCTCTAAGACGGTGCGGTCTTATTGGCTTACTTCACGCTTACGTGTCTGCCAACGAGCCGTTAGACGGAGCACTGACGAATAAATTGCTGCTTTCATTAACTAATGGCGCGAAGAAGCAGCGAGACGGGTTTATGCTGGAATTAACCACTGATTGCGGTTTATACGGTTAGTTAACGACCTGTGGCGGAGTAAGTGAGGAATAAAATGCTTGCGAAACACTTTAAAAGAAATAAAGAAAGAAAAAAGAGAAAAGAAAGAAAGAAAGGAAGATAGAAAGAAAGAGGAAAATACGGAAGCGGCCGGTTCACCTAAGTTAAAAAAGATAGGGGGGGGGGGGGGAGGTTGCTCGAACGGAAAGCCGACAGCAACAAAGTGACACTTGCGGGCCGCCGCAAGCAGCGGGAACGGGTATAGGCAGGCGACCCTACAGGAGGCATGCGTAATTAATCGTGGATGTTGGCAAAGTACGGACGACACACCTCCTGCTTCAGATGGGACGAGAGTTGCCCGTTATACGTTCGTGCAGACGGGCGCCATGCGTGTTCGCCACTTTTGACGCTCCTCGATGCCGTGCGAACAAACATGCCGCCCCGCGACGCTGGTGGCCAAGGTCATTCCGGCGGCTTTCCTTTCTCTTCGCCCCGATCGCGTGGCCAAGCGTCCACGGCGGACCATTTGCGGAGGAGAGTTGCCGAGTCGAGGCATAAGTGCGATACGCAACATAGTAACAGGCCGTTCGTGTATACGACGTTGTAGAATCTGCATATTGGTAGTGGTAGCCTCTTTCGCTTAATATGCGGTCGCGTCTGTGTAAAAAGCGCACCGCGGTAGCTCAATTGGTTAGAGCACCGCACGCGTAATGCGAAGACGTGGGATCGTTCCCCACCTGCGGCAAGTTGTTTTTTCATCCACTTTCGTTGCCATTAATTCATCATTTATTTAGTTCAATTAGTAAGTACAAGTAACTTCCCCTGTGTTTTCCTTAGTGTCTTGGTTTGTTGGCTTCTCATGATATGATTAATAAAAATCGGGCCCCTCGCTTACCCCCTTTCTTCTCGTTCTTACATAACGAGAGTCTCGAATCCGGCAACATTGATGCCTTCAGGTAGCACGTGTGGGTTTACTAACCAGTTGCCTTCACCCAGAAAGATCACGTACTCGTAAAGCCTGAGGCAGAAAGTATGTACGTTCCACATCCACCGCCAAGGTTTGTGAGTGGTGGCGTTGGCCAACACTCCCAACGTTAGTTCTAGTAGTAATACACAAATACTCAAGAAGGTGGATGGGGAAACCGCGCCGCGCAAGTTCAATAGGCATGGGATCGTTCCCCACCTGTGGCAAGTTGTTTTTTCATCCACTTTCGTTGCCATTAATTTATAATTGCTTTAATTCAATTAGTAAGTACAAGTAATTTGCCCTGTGTTTTCCTTGGTGTCTTTGTTTGTTGGCTTCTCATGATATGATTAGTGGCAGCCTATTTCATGTACGATGCGGTTGTATCCGTGCAGAAGCAATGAAGTGACAGCTCGTTCTTTTGAGGCGGATATATTAGTTTTCAAGGTACAGCATGTACACTAACAGCCTGTATTGTGAAAATGGATGTCCTTAATATCGAGCGTGTTAAGTGTACGATACAGTCATATCCGAGACGACGCATACAACACATGTAGCAGGACGTTCTTTTGAGATGCTTGTCGTATCTGTCGCTCTTCAGACTTTATATAAATCTAGTCCTGTTGCTAAGAGTAGAAACAATATTTCATTAGATGCTCTAAATTAAGTCTAAGGTGTAGTCATATGAGAGGTGCGTAACCTTGCGAACGCTTTTGAAGCAGGGAGGGTCAAAGCGCAACTGCGTCTGCTCGGAAGTTAGGTCGTGAGGCGAGGAAGTGAGGTCGCACAAAAATTGCGCCCTCTAAGATCTCTGTGAAACGTGGTTAGTGAGTTTTGGGCAACTATATAGGTACCGCGAGCTAACATGTCCCAGAACAAGGACATAATCCTGTGTGGGCACGATAGGCGTGCTCTTTTCTGGCGATTTGTTCCGATAGAAAGACATGATGATGAGGATAAAATAGACGCGGTAATGGTATACCTGCAACAGATGTCATAAAATTTGGCGGATGGGTCACTGAACCAGCTATCCCTGTAATAAAGTAGAATTATGAAGAAGAAGAAGAAGAAGAAGAAGAAGAAGAAGAAGAAGGGAGAGAGAGAGAGAAAAAAAACGGCTGTGACACACACAGAACTACGTATACGCGCTCAGCAGGACATTCGTACGTAAACACAACACTGATAAGAATCTTCAACGAAGACGCGTGAACAGACTATGTCTGTACCACAGAAACGTGCAAAAGCGGGACAAACTGAAATGTGGGCCAGGACAGACAATCGCGCAGTCTACAGGTAGGGGGGAGGAAATACGCAGCATCATGCCGCTGCTTGTTGTAATGGCATGCAATTAAACGCCATTAATTTCCATCACTTCCACTTGATGTCTCGCTTAGTGCTCGGCTTCGACAAGCTGAAGCCACTCAGCAAAGAAATATTGTTGCATTTAAAGGTTATGACACATGTGAACGCATTAAAGAAGCTCTAGCTGTCCAAATGAGAACGAGTCAGCAAATATAATCACCGTAAAAAAGGTAGGCTATGGGTTCGGCAACATTAAGTTACGCATCGTGCTTTATTTGGGGCAACATTTCCCGTTTTTTTTTTAATACCGGCGTCACACAGACAGTTTTGAGCGTGCTTTGGTTAAAGCAGGTCGAAATCAACACCTTAGAGTGCTGAGCTGGGCGTCTTCTTTTGTTTGTTATTATTATAATATTTTTTTTTGTTTCAAGCCCGCCTGACTTCGATCCTGCACTTCTCACGCTTCCATTGCGCTTGACGAATTCAAACGCAGATCGACTTCAATTATAATCGAGAATGACGTTCTGACGGGACGTTAAATTAGAAAATTGTCAGCACCGGAATTTTAAAGGTATTTTCGCTTGCAAGTACACTCCAACTTTACTAGTACCGACCATTAATGTACAGAGCGAGAGACGAGCTCTCTAGTGAATCCTGGAGAGGTTTGACTGTCGGCATGCGCTGCTATATACTCCAGACGGTGACGGTGAGAAACGAAATGATACGCGCAGTACGCGTCACAGACGCCGAGGCACACAACGCACACAAAGCACAACACACAACGCAGCGTACAAACTAATCGAACTATATTCCGTGGACCAGTGTCTTTCGGAAAGCTTAAAAGTTGCTTTGGTTGTTCTCAGCATAGCAGGCGACGACAGAGGCTGCTGCAAGCGAGCGGCAGGTAGCTTTAGCGGCAGGGTTCCACCTATGTAACATATAACGGGCGCCGCCCTCCACGCCGAAGGGCCGTTTCGCGTTCCACACTGGCGTTGTCGCCTCCGCATCCGGCTGTGCGTGCATGACCGATGACGCCAGCGCCGTGGTTCTCGCACAGAGTGTCGTGGGAGTTTGCTCCGCTGCGTACGCAGAGTGTCGCGAGGGGTGTTCGTATAGGGCGTTTGGAAGCCTTTGTCAGAGGCGCTGCCGCTGGTGCGACGTCAGCTGACACTGCAGCTGATTGTATGGTGACCAGTGGCGCAGCCAGAAATTTTTCTTCGGTGGGGGGCACACCGGGCACAGGAAAGGCTACGGCGGGGAGGCGGTGCTGCACAAGTCGCGAGAACAGGGTGGGTTGGAAGGTGCTCACGATCTGTCAGCACAACAACTATAGACACGGATGAAAAAGAAGAGACGATCGCAGGCGCTGTCTATCAACTGAAACTGTAATGCACACATGTGGACAATATATAGTATACAACGCCGAAGCACCAAAGCAGAAAAACCAAAAACTAAAACCAACACCTTGTACAGCAGCACTACACTACAGCTGGCCAGGCCACATACTAACACAGAAATTTCGGGGGCTGGGGTGGGGGGGAGGGGGAATGCCTGGCGTGTCCCTCCCCTTTCACCCCAAGCCTACGCCACTGCTGATGACTGTCTTCAGAACACCGTAACAGTGTTTTCACGGCTGTTTACCCGTTTTAAGATGTTGTTCTACCCTATACAGAAACTAAACTAGCTGTATAGTACATTGAAACCTATACAATCTGTGAGAACGACGCAGCTATGCGCGGGATTGCCGCACGAATAATTCGGGTAATAATTAGTTCTGAGTGCTGCGGTCCGTTTGCTGTCCGAAAACGCATTCCATATTCCGACCATTCCGCGGCTTTCATTGTGAGGAGATGAACTCCTCACAGCTGAATAGGCGACAAGTGCCACCACTTTTACAGTACGCATATTGACTCTATTTTGGCACACTTTTCTCGTAACGGCTTGTTGCCAGGCCGTTTAGAGAACAAGGCTAATGACGGTGCTCCATTGCAAAGAAACTGTCTCTTAGGCTTACCTATAGAGAGCTGACAGATCTGAAACAAGGCTGACACTGTCTGCGCCCGGGAACGTAGCTGCCTCGGGCGTCGGAAACGGCCTTCGATTGAGAGAGCACTCTGAAAAGACAGTGCAGAACCCTGCCGACAATGTGGTGCAGATTAATGGCAGGCAGTTGCCACATTAACGGCACCCGAGTCCCTTCCGTCCGTTCCACCTGGGCATATACGCGTAACTCTCCTGTTTTCACGTTTAATGTTTCTCAACGACAACAGCTTCGACATTATGCTGTCCTCGCCGTGGGCAAGCACTGCGGCCGTCGCGTGCGCCACTTTTCGTCAGCCCACGCGGTCGCGTGGGAGTCTCGCCGCGCGAGAACTGTGCGTGTGTGTGTGTGCTGCTTGCGGGCCGGCGCAGCCCCGAGTGCGTGTCGTGGTTGAGTGCGTCCGCGTTCAGTGCGCGCGTGGGTGCTCGCACACCTTGCACGCAGGGGGCACAGCTCCACGTTGTGTGCGCACACCCTTTCTGGCTGCAGCACACTCACTCTGTGGAGCGACGGCCAGCTATACTCTTCGAGCGCTCTCCATTGAGGAGAGGGACACGGCCAGATGGTGCCGTGGCACGCGCACGCGTGCGGTGCTCGGAAAAGTGGGTCGTCGTCGTCGCCGAGCGCGGCGCCAAGGTCCTTATTTTTCTTTCGGCCCTCCGCGAAGAGGAGCCGCGGCGCACGTCGGCCTCATACCGTGCAAGCCATATACAGCAGGGTGGGGACACCCCGTTAGTTACTGTCGTTAACCACTGTGGCAAGGCATGCGTGAGCGAACGGGGACACGTTGAAAAACGTGTTAAGAAAGAATCTGCGCGGCTCTCTTCGTAACTGTTTGCGCAGATGAAGAAAAGCGGCGATAGACAAGGTGCGGTGGCTCTGAACGGACAAGTGGTGGGGATCTTGATTACTTCAACGAGGGCGCGCTTAGGACTAAGCCGAGTGTATATTGCACACGAGCCGTAAATAGCAACTGTTCGTTATACGGTAATGAAATTTCGTAGCATACTGTGCGTATGCTCGTTGAGAGCACAGTTAATTTGGGTCACGGTTGCTTCGAGAGATTTGTCTTCCAGTAGGAATGTGTGTGTCATTAATTGGATGCGCCTGTATGCAACGATGCGTATTATTTCTTGATGGGTTACTCTAGCATTTCCTAATGACTTCCTTCGTAGGCATTGCACCGGGCCAATCCAGAGAAATTCTTCTTCCTCTGTTTTCACAGACGGTCATCGCGAAGTGGCCGAATGAACGCCGCTAACTGCAGTATAACGCTCGATGAGTATTTTTTAAGGAAAATCCGGTGCAGTTAGTGTGCATCAAGTTAAGGCATGGTTCTTCAGTGTGCCGACGATGGCGTGCATAGACTATTTTTTACACGAAATTGGTGGATGATTCGTATACATATCAGTTTACACTGGTGCCGGACTACAGTGATTCTGCCAACTCTAGCAACTCTGTAGTAGCGCGGATGCTTCGTGACACCGCCTGATAACTCGAACTGGGCGGCCCCTGTAGGTGTCGGCGACCCGCCATATTTTTTATTTCGCTCTGCCTCGCCGTTGAAAGCAGCCAGCGGTAGCACAAGCTGAGACAACACAACGGCCCACCGCTGGCGTATAGAAGTGTGCTCTGCTGCACTTTGCTGCGCACCCCCGCCGTTTTGACAAAGCGCATCCCGGAAATTCGTGACGGCGAATGTTCGGTTCGTGTGACGCGCCAGCCGCGAACGACTGCGCGGCAACGGCTGGCAAGCGGCAAGCTCCGAGCCAAGCACTGTTCGGGTGTAGCCAGGGATTCAGCGCAGGGGCGCTACGCTGGACGCTGCAGAATTTAATTTGGAACTGCAAAAGGCGGGCATACAAGCGTGTGTTATAAGTACAATCATTTCAGAAACAAAAAATGAAAGAACGTGAAAAAATATATAAGCGCGATAGTTGATATATAAACTCAACGAACATGACATGGAGTGTTTCAAGTGTCTTCACTTCGCACACGTGATATGCAAGGGCAAACAGAGAAAAACAACGCAGAAAAATAATCCCCATCACAGAAAAATAAAAATTTTAAAAAATAACATATAGTCGAATTTCGCCATGATTGCGTTTTAAGCCAATATGAGAGAGGACGTGGCTAAGCCCTCCGAGACAATAAGAGCGAATTTGACATTGCAAACACTGCAGGATGACTTTTGTTTGTTAGATTTATGCATACCAGAGAAACCCGTATATATATAGTACACCCGAAGGCGGGTAGACCTACGAAGGCTTACCGTGAAATAGCGACCACTGTATATATGATAGCGTTCATAAACTCTAGAGCGCCGCCTTTGGCGTGGGTATACCTCCTGGTTCCACTCCTGGCCGGACGACTGCTGCTATATTTTTTAAATGCGAAGCATTTCTTGGCGAACATTTGCCACTTTGACAGCTATCTATCTAGCCGCCTAAGTCTTGGTGCTCTCATGGTCGTTTCGTTAACTTGGTACGTACCAAAATGGGTATATTTATGTATGACAAACATAAATGATCGGTCATGACATGAATATCATGACATGCGTCTCATGTAGAACATGAAATAGCCGCCTACGTCTTGGTGCTCTCATGGCCTTTTCGTTAACTTGGTACGCTTCCAACACACTGCTTCGCATAACATCGATTCCCACAGGGCGTGGGATCTGCCGGAATTTTGATATCAACATATTTGGGGGGAGCGCGCGCGCCTGACGTCTACAAGCCAACGTTCTCTGAAGGCGCTCCTTTCTCGCTGGCTGTTCAGCGCGTTGCACAAGGGAAATTTTAGCTAGCCGGACAATGGAAAAAAAGAAGGAAGGAAATAAAGACAGAAATGTGGAACTCGCGTGAGCGCAGGCGACAAGCGTGCACCGAAGCCGGGCTTGCGCTGCACCACTTGCGTATCATGTTACGCGATCATGTGCTTCAGGTAGCATTCCCGGCATCCCCTCGGATTCTCCTCCCCTACCCTTTTTTATTATTATCCTTTTTTTTTTTGCTGGGCTCCGAAGTTGTCGCGTGACGCTCCCGCCTATCTTTTCTTTACTCCGTGCTTTCCACTTTGACAGACTTCGGATTGTTTTCGAAATAATCGGAGATTCGCTTTATACTTCCACAGTGCTTCATAATTCCATTTGCGCAACACTGCATCGCTTTGCTTCACCTATAATGTATTATATGTATGCGCCGCATTTGTTGATGCGAATGCCTTGTTACCTGACGCTGCGGCGTTCGCAAGCGCTGAAGGTGCCGCACGCACATTGTACGTTGTGTCGCAAAGAATTGGGCCCTCTTAGGTGATGTGACTTCCAAAGATCATTAGGACCAGGCAACCGCGCTTGCCTATCTCGAAGGCTGTGATTTATAGCATGCGGTGACTCGATCTCGAGATGATGCAATCGGCGAATAGTCAGCCTCGGAAGATAGAGGACGGACTAAGGTTCAACACCGGTTGTTTTCCCTTGGTTCATTGTCCGTTTATTTATAGCGACGCTTGCCGGTTGCTGCGTCCGCGTCCTCGGTTAACCGTACGTGTAAATGTCTGCTGTATTTGGAACGAAGCGTATTTCTGAAGCGGGCTTCCCCACAAAAGGTCTCTTATGGTGGAAAAGCCAACCTCGACGAACGGGCATCGTAACGCATTGCGTATACTTATTCAAAACCACGTCTGCATTCGCATTTACGACCATGTAAAAATAAAGAAACGTTGACACTGCTCATTCTAGAGGGAACAGCGTGCCGCACGCTTTGAAACATTAATCTAAATAGTTGTCGCTAACAACTGAGAAAGTCACTGTGCTCGTGCGACGCCAGACCTGTATATTAGGACATCTTGTGCGTGAAACCTTTCAGCATCGCTTCAGTTCGCAGTCCTTCGTAATTTCCGGCGAACGGTAACGACGCCATTTTTCTCCACTTTTATTAAAAGCGTCTATTCTTGCAGGTTTTTCTTGACGCATCTTGTTGTATTTCAAACGTAAAAACAAGCACAGAGGCTGCTGTGTATTCACAATATTTGAAACTATGCTTTTTACGCGGTCCAAAATTGTGTTGCAGTTGGCCTTGACCATCGCGTTTCCTTGGCTTAAGAAGTCCTTTATTTGTTTCGCCCACGACTCAACCCTATAGGTCCGCGACATGTGGGCCATCATGCCATCATTGTCGACGTTATGCCGTCGTCGTCATGCCATCGTCATCGTCGTTCGACCAGCTATTTCTTTTTTTCGGCACCAGAAGAGCAACACTAACCCTTTCGGCTTCATTGATTCACTAGATGTTTATTGAGCATGATGCTTCAAGGCCTATTCAGGGAAGAGGAATGAGTAGCCCAACATTCTCTGCTCTCTGCTCCCTTTTACTAAGAGCTTGCGAACGCGGCGTTGTAGACCTTAGGCTTTCTTTTGATGGTGTTTCCGTTGGTTTTTTTTTTTTTTTTTTAGCACTCGCTCGACGGCCGCTGCTCAGGAATAACCGTTTGTCCTGGAGGAAAACGCCGGCTTCTGACGCGGCGTGCGACGCGGCATGCCGGCGTATAGGTCGTGCGTGCGCGCTAACGGCGGCGGCTGCGTCGTCAAGGGCGCGCGTAATGAGCACACGCGTTATCCCTTCGCGCGAAGCCGCCCTCACTCTATCCCTCACTTCGGTTCGGGCGGCCCCACTCACAAGACCCGCTCGGCGCCGAAACAGTGACGTGAAGTGGCCACAGTTCGTGCTTTTCTCCTCGCGTATACTGTCCCCGAAGGACGTGTCATCTTAAAAGCTATCCAAAAGGCCAGCAACATGTATATATAGCCTTCTGATTTGCGTGCGAGAAATGCCGGGGAGCTTGGCCTTGACACTCAAAAAGATGGCCGATGTGACGCCAGTTCCTCGACGCAAAGGTGACAAGACCAGCGTAGCGCCTGCTTTCATGGCGAGTCTAATTGCCTCTTCGTGGACTCTTCGTTTGCTTTGGGGGCTGTGTAGTTGGTGAAACACCGCGTCTAGATATGCGTTGCCGCTTTGCGTATAACAAAGAATACGTCAGGGTGACAACGTAAGGTGATACGTGGCCAACTCACAATTGATTTATATTCCGCTAGAGCACCTGGCTTACGCACAGAATTCGAAAGATTTGAGAGACAGCGAAGCCCGGCACAGTGACCCAGACTTAGCTTGAGCAACTCCCTTATTTCGTCAGTGTGCATTCTGAAAACACGGCGTTTGTTACCTCTTTTATTGCGACAACAATCACATGGACACTCCAGGCGAATTATCGCCGACGCCATGATGTTCCGTATATATTTATGTATGTATTCTAAATTTTAGCCTAAGCCATATATGCAAGGTGTATATTCCTTACCAAATTATTCCTCAGAATTTTCGAGGAATGCTATGCGCAAGCAAAAGGTCCTAAGCATTTCATTCACAGTGCATGTACTTTATTCTAAATGTTCTGATCATTACAAAGTGAAAAAAGAAAAGAAAAGAAGTGGTACTCACAATCAGAAAATTATGTTATTTCACTGGCGCCGCTCTTTAGGACAGTGCAGGCGCCTGTGCAGTGAGATTACAGGCCCTACACGGCGTGTTGAAGCTTTTAAAAGTGCCAGAAATTTTGCCGCACTGGCGTATGTCGCATCCGCATACATAGTCGCACCCGCGCATAGTTAGCGCACCGTCCGGAAAGTTCAAAGCAACGCTAAATCTTCCTATCGCATTCAATGCTTCGCCCTTCAGGCAAAACTACCCATTTTCTTGTTGTATTTATTATGGTTAGAAGAAAGAATAGAGAACTCGGCTGGCCGCACAGTAACTGTCTAGCCGACGGCTGACACAAGGAGCAGTGAGGGGGTAAAGGAAGGGGCAGGAGTAACGGGGCAAATGTGGACAGAATAGAAGAGACTACAGAAAGAGGGAGACAGAAAGAGAGAGATGTATAGAGAAAAATAAAGAAAGGGAAACGAAATAGGAGACAGAGAAAGTAACAAGAAAATTAAACAGGGGCTATACTTACAACATTTACAGTTCCAGACCGCGTGTGGGCTGCTAGAAGAGAGAGAGTGGGGGGAAGAGGGAGGGACGTATTTCGGTATAGTATTCCGCATTATGAAAAGTTTGATGGTGTGTGTCGCAACCGCAACTTCAGTTGTGCGTGCCTACGCGTGAGCAGCGTAGTAAGTGTCCCTTGACCTGTCTCTGTAGAAGGAGGAAGATCTCTTGTACAACGAGGCGCACCCAAGGGCGTCTCCGAATCAAAGCCAGAGACAGGCGAGGTCGCTCCCCATCAAAACTTCTCCTACACAAAAGCCGTTTGTCGAACTGACCGAACGACATTCCACTGGTCGCGGCCAAGACCGAGTCGAAATAGGCTCGGACCTTCGTCTGCTCACGTGAGCCGAATCTTACAGACGCAACGCCTTCTTATCAGATGCGGTGGGGTCGAATGGAAAGTTGATAAGAAAAAAAAAAGAAAGAGGGAGAAAGCGTACATAAATGCGGGTTCACTGATCGCGCGCGGAAGAGGCAATAAATTTCGCCCGGACCTTCCGCGATAAACTCTCGTTACGTTACAGCGCGTTCGTATTGGAAATTCAAAATTGTCTGTATTCTAGCGTATAATCCGACGAAAAAAAAATAAAGGGAGAAAAGAAAACAACTTTACCGCGGCGTTACATTAATGTTGCTTCGTGCTGCTTTTCCGTGAAGGCTGTGATGGCGTCTATGATGCGCACATTGAAACTGACATGCTGTAGGCCACAAGTCAGCTGTTACCCAAACAGGTCTTGAATTCAGCAGGGAACGTTGGTAAGCTGTTGATATTTTTTTTTTGAAAACAGAACAGCTGCACAAAGTAACCAAGAAACAGAACACTAGCATAGACAGACACACGCAAAAAATATACTTGCCACAAAGGTGATGACCGAACAACAGGAAAACAATAAAACGCAGAGGTGAACATACGTTTGTGTGTGTGTGTGTGTGTGTGTGTGTGTGTGTGTGTGTGTGTGTGTGTGTGTGTGTGTGTGTGTGTGTGTGTGTGTGTGTGTGTGTGTGTGTGTGTGTGTGTGTGTGTGTGTGTGTGTGTGTGTGCGCGTGTGTGTTTGTGTTAAGGAAGGGAACGCGAATTAAAAGCACGTTATGAGCTAAAGCCAAAATTATGTGTTCTTCATTGTAGACTGAAGGGAACGCAACGCGAGGTGATTTAATGGCTAGATAATGTATTCCAAATGAGCGTAAAGAGAACGCTGTTTGCTTTCCACAACACCCCGGTCACGCAAGACGCCTCTGCAATGACCATCTCGGGAGGAAAGCATGTTTTGGATTGCGCAGTTCGCCTTTCCTTGCCGTGTTTTTTCTCGCTCTTCTTTCTTTCTTTCATTCTTTCTTTCTTTTTAGAAATGCATCACGGCTGGTTGCACTGCACAGCCACATTCTGAAACATTATTTCGCAACGTACCTTCATTAGATCTAGTGTCTTCTCCGGTGCAGCGCGCGATGCCTCCACATCGAGGAATACGCAATGAGAGTTACCATGTTGCCACTGCAACAGTGCGTCTGTTGGACAAATCGGTAGTATATAGCACTACACAACGAAGCACGCTTCAGTTTCACTCGCACAGCGCGCCGCATACATAGCCAGCGTGAGCCAGTATCTCCTAAGCGCCTCCAAAACGATCTGGGCGCAACAAAGCCACAGCGCCATTCATGTTTACTATATGGCACCTGGCCAGCGTAGCTCTCATAACTCACCACATGGCCTTTCTTCGAGAGTTGGCAGACGAGGCACGCATCGACTCGAAGAGCGCGGTTGCCCGTACAAGACCGGCTGCGAAGCCACGAAAGAACAGGTAACAAACGAATGATAGGGAGAACGAGCCCCGGGGCCTGATTGATGCGAGACCGAGGAGGTGGTCGCCTTCGGTGTTTCGCCTCCGTGCGCCTCGCCGCGAGATGAGCCGGATTGATCGGAGAAGAAGAATCGAGGCACAACTTACGGTGCAGCCTCTATCGCCCGCGGCGGGTCTATAGGAGAGAAAGAATTTTAGGAATCGGTGACCGCCGGCCGGAGGTATATGCTACAGGAGGGTATCGGAGCATAGGGAGGGGAGGGGGGGGGGTGACTCGCGCTTGACGGAAGTGCCGCAAATTGCCCGTCTCCCGTGCCGCCGCGGCAAGCCCGCCACGCCGCTGGCAGAACGACGGCCATTTGCTTACTTCCTCGGGCGCGCGCGCGAGGTCCACTCTGGCCACGCTAAATTAGCTAGGAAAAAGAACGATTGCGCGCGCGCCGGAAGAAAAGACGAGAGAGAGAGAGAGAGAGAGAGAGATGTGGGGGAGGCGGATGGCAAAAGGTAAGCTTCGCTATTGTGCCTATCAATCCGGTTTGCCCGGAGGAGACCGCATGTACGCGTGCGATCTCTTCAGCGGCGCTGCCGGGGAGCGCGGCTGCTGCTCCTCCGCCCTCCCGCCCCATTACCAAGGGCGCCCGATGGTCCGAAACGACTGCCGTAGCGTTTCGACCCTGTTATAAGACGGCGACGCCGCGCAGATATATACGCGCACTGCCGGATGATGTACTACACCCGCCGGAGCGCGGTGGCGGGCAGGGATTGCGCCCCCGACCGTACTCGCTTGTGCTGTGTTACCTCTGGCTGCAACGGACACAGTGTCTCGGGGCGCGCAATGGCACTCCCACAGAGAAGCATTTAGGAAAAATGCCAGCATTCTGCTGATATTTCGGCCGGGGAACGGCCTTCATTCCGACCACATCAACCGATTAGTCAGAATTATATAGTTAGTCGAAAAATTGGAGAGTAAGAATGACCCCGCACAAAGCACTACTAATAATAAAATCACCTCCAGCGCTTGTCGCATGGGCGCCGCAGTCATAAAGTTGACCTGCCGAGGAGAGGAGGGGGGAAGGGGGAGGTCCCTCCTTAAAAATGGAGCAGGGGCTATATATAAAGCTATATACAGGTAAGGAGCAACCCTAAATCAGTTTCTACACAAAGTATTATTTTCTATTTCATTCGGCGGATAAAACGGCGATTATTACTGGAGAAAGTAACGGTCAAACTTCCATTTTCTAAAGTTCGCCCAGAAACTTCAGCGCCCGAACGCATCGCACCGCCACACGCAGAAAAAAAAATTAAGAAAAAGGAAGACGAGTATCTATTATAAACACCGTCACACCGCGAATGCCTCTCAGATGTTGGGAGACTCATATATAAACGTGAGGTGGCCTTGAACAGAAGGGACCATTCCCGGCTTCCGCTTCGAACTTTGTTTCAAGAGACCTTGTGTAGCGACGCAAGAACTCGTTGCGAAAATCCTGTCGCGGAAAAGACCAATCCGAATCCGAGAGAAAAGCCACCCGCGCAGTGTCTTTCCATCTATTTCTCTGTATATAGCTGCGATATCAGTTAAAGGGGCACTATAAGGAGAAACACTATAAACAACCAGTTCAGACTGACGTGGTCGTTAAAAGCTCTCTCTCTCTCTCTCTCTCTCTCTCTCTCTCTATATATATATATATATATATATATATATATATATATATATATATATAGAGAGAGAGAGAGAGAGAGAGAGAGAGAGAGAGAGAGAGAGAGAGAGAGAGAGAGAGAGAGAGAGAGAGATGTTAAAGATGAGACCGCGATCTGATTATGAGGCACGCCGTAGTTAGAGGCGCCGGATTAAATTCGGCCAAGGGCTCTTTAATAACCCGTTTTTCGTTTTTTGCAACTTTTTAAGGTTATCAGTGCTCTTCTCCCGGTAAGCGCGGCTTTTTCGGTACTCTAGAAGGCTAATTTACAAATGAAGCACAATTTATTTTTCTATTTAGCGTCCCTTTAACTTCAACGACTCTTTGCACGGAGGACTTGTGGAATGTCTGCCAACAAAATTACCGGTACAAAGAAAGAGAAATCTATGCTTACCGACGTCAGCGAGCATTAGACCCACATCGCGGAGACCCAGGTCGGACGCTCTGACTATTATACGCTTAAATATTTCCTCGGTATGTTCGGTACCGTGGCCGCTCCGAGACTACAGGCGGTGCGTTTGTGACGTCACTGTCAAAGTCTTCGGTGTTTACTGTAAAGAGTTTTGTTTGGATCACGTGTCTAAAATAGTCCCTGCACAACTGCAGAGAGCGTGTGGGAATACGGGGAGTGGTGCCTGCGTTTGGGGTATGCGGTGTGTCACACCGCATACCGTCACACCATGCGGAGTCACTATACAACGAAGTTGTACACTGGGCTGTGGAGGGAGTCCGCGATTCGTCGACCGTGCGTGCTCAGGCATGAAGTAATTAGGTGCGTCTGCTGAGCTCGGGGGTCACGTCGCGGCCACAAGAACGTATTAATAACAAATATGCCACAGCGTTCAAAAGCAACAGACAGGTATCGCACGGCAGGACGCCCAGGTTAAGAACAACGCCTCCCACATCCCCCCTCGTGCCTCGAAAAAGATGAGCACGCCCTGTCTCTGGGGTGTGCCGCCGGCCGAATATCGCGGGGGAGGGCGGCTCGCTTGGTCAGTCCGTATACCGTACTGATTCGTACTTAAGCATACGGCAGTTCTAATCAGTACTCCTCTAGCTACACCCTATTATTTAAGTTCTTGAACCTCTCCGCTTTTCTTAAATATTGTTATCCCTAATTCTTGCTTCTTGTGGACATCAGATATTCAGGGGAAAAAAATATGTGGCTGATAATAGCGGTAAGCAACCAGCGAATTTACACAGGAGCACGTGCGTATTGATAAACTGTTAAAATAAAGATAAGACGAAAAAGACTGGATCTCGACGCATCCGATAATTTCTCGGTGCAATTGATAATAACTTTTCCTCTCCTCTTTCACACGTTGCTTCAAGTGTACCACAAGGCAGCGTTCTTGGGCCGTTACTTTTTCTAATGTACGTGAATGATTTACCGAATAACATTTCCTCACACGTGCACATTTTTGGGAACTACTGCATTCTTTATCGTTCCATTAAGTGTGCCGATGAGCATACAATCCCCCAAAAAGATCTAGAACTTATTTCTCTTGGGAGGAATACTTGGCTAATGAAGCTTAACGTTTCGAAATGTAAAATTACCTCTTTTAGCCGCAAGCATACTAATTCTGTGTTTCTTTGCCACATAAATAACGTCACTATTTTGCATGACACTCAATATAAATATCTTGGTGCTAACCTAACTTCGACTCTTTCGTGGTCAATGCACATTTCATACATTTGCGCCAATGCTTCGAGATCATTAGGGTACACAAGATGCAAGTTACACAATTCCACTAAAGACATTCGTAAACTAGCTTATCTAACATTTGTTCGACCTCAACTTGAATACACCGCATCCGTCTGGTCTCCCCATTAGAAATACTTGATCGAAAAAGTCAAATCTATTCAGAATAAGGCTGCGCGTTTTATTTCACGTTGTTACGGCTATAACAAAAGCACAACACAAGTTAAACTGTACCTCTCACTACAGCCCTTGTATGATCGTCGTGATATAGCCTTTCTATCATTATTTCATAAATAGGTCCATAACACAGCGCCATCAGTTCTGCCTCTTGAAACTCCTCATTACAAGTCACAACGGTTGTATAATCGGTTCTATTTCATGCGCATCTACGGAAAGACTAAATCATTTAACTACCCCGCTGTTCCAAGAGTCATTCGCCTTTGTAGCGACCTTCCTAACGCCATCGCTTATTAGAGTGACCAAGAAAATATCAGGATTCTTCTAACAACACATTTTTCAAACTCTACGTAACCTAACGTGTTATTTTTCTTGCATTTCCCGTTATTAATGTGGAACTATCCGGTAAATACTGTTTTATTATAGCCTAATTATGTCCCGATCGCTCTGTAATGCTATTGGTTACCGTGTGAAAGTTTATTGTTCAATGACCTGTCGCGTTCAAAAGCATTCGGTTTGTCCATTGTACAATTGTGACACCACATATTACTGTATGTTGGCGCATTTCTTGCACTGTATTCTTTGCATGTGTATTCACATATATTCTAATTCTAATTCTAACATAATTCTAATTATTGCATGTTATAATCTTTGAGTGTGCTGTCCCCCTTACACAATGCCACTAGGGGCCTGTAAGGTATATTTAAATAAATAAATAAGTAAATAAATAAATAAGGTCTCTCTCCTGTTCCACTGTGCTCACACCGTGGAACAGGATCTGAGAGAGAGAGAGAGAGAGAGAGAGAGAGAGAGAGAGAGAGAGAGAGAGAGAGAGAGAGAGAGAGAGAGAGAGAGAGAGAGAGAGAGAGAGAGAGAGAGAGGTTACTCAATGCACGCTTCGCTTATGACGAGCCTCCCTAGTTCAAGGGCTCAGGACACCGAAATGAACGGACGCTTCGCTTAAATTCGGGTTAATACGGTGTTCCTCGTCGGCATGGCTGCCCCCGGGGCGCCCCCAATTTTGTGTGGCGGGCGGCGATGGTCGTCGTGAGCAGGCAACGCCCCAGAACTCAACCCCCCACCCCTCCTGCAACCCCACTGCGCCACCCTCCTTCTTACCAGGGGCTACACTGCGCCCACACTCAACGAAGACCCCCGCGTGCTCAAGCAATGCGAGGGTCGAGAACGCGCGTGCCCCCAGTCGCACAAGATTATAACATTGCCGCCAGGAAAAGCAGCGGCATTTCGGATAAAGTTGCGTGCACTAGTTATTTGCGCCAGGTTTTGTTTGTACCCTGGCTCTTCAACTGTGTTTCTGGAACATTATTGCATTAAGGAAAAGCAAGCGCAGCTCGCCATATCACCGCAAAGCCACTTGATGCCATGGCATTCAAGGTACAGTAAAGAGAAATGAATTACACTTCTGGAATACAAAACCTAAACGCACACATAAAAGGCAAGAAAAAGGGCGAGAGAGAAGCAAATCAGTATTACAATGAGTGGAATTTTCGGTAAGACAGAAAGAAGACAAAAACTAAAGACGGCCGGGTAACACCGCCGCTTTGATGTTCCTGCATCAGCGCCCATGACGTCACTAGTTTTTGCAGCGCTTCTCAACTAATTATTCGAAGGGGTTACGCTATACATTCAAAGCAACAACAGACATCGCTCCGTAGCTACGTTAGATAATTTCTGAACAGACGAAAGTATCACGAAATCCGTGACGTCACCACGGCACTGCTGTTCCGGCGTGAAATTCAAGAAAGGAGAGGTTCGGCCTTCAGTTGCTGCGCTAATAATCAATCCTTTTCAGCTTAATCTGATTCAGTGTCGCTCCTTGACGTCCCTTCCACACGCCTCCACCCTTTCCCCGCCCGTTTTCGCGGCGGCTGCTGTGATGCCAAGATGCCAACACGGCTCGGCAGCATTCTGCAGTACAATGTATGTGACACACGCATGCATGTTACATTGTCATTATATGCGAGTTCTTGTCAAACGATGCGAGCTCGCGCTTCGCATGAGCGCAGTTTCTTTCTCGACTCCAGACAGGGCTGGGTGGTCGCCAAAGGCGAGACGGCGACGAGCTGAAAGGCGCGCGGCCACGCGGACAACACGGCGGACGTCCGGCCACGTCCGGCCAGCGCGAGAGAATAACGGGAGAGGAAACGGCGGAGAATTGGGGTGTCACGGCATAGCGCACGGGGCTGGTTGCAGACTTTTTAAAGGACGAGACAAGCGTGTCATCCAGTGAGCACCTTTACTCACCCCTCCCCCCCTTTTTTTTCTTTCTTCCGACACATCCTCCGGACAGAGTCCATGGTGCGCGTCTCGAAAGCCCGCGGAGTTCTCGTAAAATGACTTTCGAACGAGAGCGGAAGCGATGAAAATAGTAAACACCAAAACGCGCCATCTTCCGCTCTATTCGAGGAAAGGGCAAGGTACTACTGCTGTACCTTAGTAGTGATGTGGTCGAAGCGAGGGACGCTGGCCTGCTGAATAGAGAGGCACTTGTTGCCTTTATGAGAGAAACGGAGGGCAGGATAGCTGCTGAATATAGAGGCACTTGCCCTTATGAGAGGAGGGGAAGGCAGGATAGTGAGGAGACATGGTTGGTCGGGTACTTAGACCAAGAGACACGTCTCAACCTCGCGCAAAACGAGTTGAAGCACGACGCGTTTTCAGATATACGCCGGTGGTGTGACGGTGCATGGCGAAATGTTATTTACCGAAATAGAAATTATTGCGCCACCTTAAGCGGAAAAAAAGAAAGGAAGAGAAAGAGCTGCGCAGGCGCGAAGATCGATCTTTTTTAATCAATGTTCACTGGCTGATTCGTGGAGTTCAACGTTCAACAGCAAACACATGGACTGCGAGACTTCGTATAGTGGAGGACACCCGATTATATGCGACTACTCTTGAACACGCGCCCCGAGTTCGGTACACGAGCGATTTTTTTTTCTTTTTTGCCCCATTCCGCCCCCACCGGAATACTTCTACGTATTCAGCGCACACGCGCGCGCCAAAGCTGACGGCATATATATACGACCGCCGCGGTAGCTCAACCACAAAGCACCGCACCTCATTATGCGCTAGATGTGAATTCGGCTTCCACTTGCGGCAATTAGTCTTTCAAGATTTCACTTACAGCGTTTCGTTGTTCACCACGCATGTGACGAAGGTCACACGATAAGAGCTAAGGCACTGATACGTCAGCTCAGTTTGCGGGGGTGACTGCCTGTCACGCATTTCCAACTCCTCTCGCACAGTCTTAAGTGCATTCACTCCGCTTTGGCTCAAGCGCAGAAACGTCCTACGTCGAACACACTCCCATTGGGGAGTAAAATAAGTCGAAAATGGGGCTTAACCAAACGTGAGAAGCGATTCCCTCCCAAACTAGCGAGCATGCCGTGGCTTTCTCCTTAATCAGGAGTCAACTGAGCTCCCTCGCTTTTCTCCCTGCTTGCAGGGCGGCCTCGCCGACAAGCAGCAGCAGCGGCTGGAGCGCGAAGGGGACGACCACGAGGAAGAGGCCGTGTCGGCGCCCACGTGCCGCGGCTGCAGCTTTCCCTACCTGCTGGTGCAGGCGCTCATCCACCTGGGCATCTACATCCACAAACTGACGCAGGACGCCTACTCGGTGTCCACATACTACCAGGAGCAGCAGGTCTACTACTGCGTCATCTCGGTGCTCTGCCTGTTCGTGCCGTCGCTCGTCTACTCGGCGTACCTGGTGGCCGACAGCATACTGGACCGCTCCACGCCCGCCTCGGACATCTGCACGAAGCTCGTCAATGGGCTGCTGCTTGTCCCGTGGCAGATCAAAGGGTACGCGGTTTCACATAAGATCAGGTGTTCGGTAGCGCGTCCTGTGCCAACCTAAATTTGACGTCGCGTCCGATAGTGTGGCACGCAGCTATCAGCACACAGTTCAAGGTACCTTAAGCCACCCGCCGTGTTCAGTCAAAATTTATGTCAACTGGCGATTTTCAAATGAACCCTGAAAAGCTTCAGTATACTTCGCATAACTCACGCGCATTTGGCACGGCGATTCGGCTGCGTAGGCAAATAACGTAAACTGCAATTTGCAGAGCATGACGAGAGAGAGAGAGAGAGAGAGAGTAAAGGCTGGGAGGTCAACTAGATGCGCGTGCGGTTTGCTACCCTACCCGGGGGAACGTGGTAAAAGAGGAGAAAGAACGGAGAGGAGGGAAGGAATCAATAGCAGCGCGAGAACATGGGCCTGCCCATCACGCCTGCAGTCGGTCACTGAGGCCAGTGCATGATGCCATAAACACAAGTAACGCTCATGAATTGCTTCATAAGCCAGCAACGCACGGATGTAAGAATCTTGATCTCGGAAACAGATCGAACAACATTCAACAGACCGCAAAATGCAGTCTGCAAACACATCCGCCAATATCCTCCAACGGAGATGGCGCCGTTGACGAGTTGTTGACCCAACTGCCGACGCCACGGCACGCATGACGTCATCAGCAGCCTGATTAAGCTTACTCGTGGACGCCAAGCTACCTTCCCATGCGCTACCCCAGCGCACCCTACATATTAGCAAAATTCTTAATCACACCACTGCAGCTGATCACCTGCCCCCTTTGCAAACGCGTCTCCCTTCCCTCTGCGCCATTTAGTATAACCCAGAGAGCTAAAAGTTTAATGTAGGTAGCCAGCTTCTCAAAGCAGTAAATTACGTGCATCTATCGAAGCAAAGTATATATGTAGTCATGGGGTCCAAGAACCGTCACGTCGAAATTAGCAGAAGTGCGCATGTATAAAATGACATCTTTCCGATATGCTCGAAACGTATGTACTGCACCGGTACGAAACGACGGACCTGAACGTGGAATACTGCGCAACGAGCGATGGGAAAACGATGAATAGCGAGAATTAAGACACTGTGGATTAGGCATCAACCGCTACACGACAATCGAATAGCTATTAAAAGTGAGAAACGAAATCGTGCAGCTCATGTGGTGGGAGACATAAACCGCGATGGTCTGTCAATGCATGGGCATAACCTGCCGGGAGACAAATCGAAAATTTTCTGTACTGATCGCCTGGAGGGTTACCTACCTTCTGGTCTACTTTGGTGTGCAGCGTAACGCGATGTTGACAAATGGACGTGCACCATTATCCCGCTCAAAGAAAGGGAGAACGTTGTAGCAGCAACCCCAAAAGGATGGTGGAGCGTTTACCCGGCCCCGTTTACCCCTCGCAGGCACGTCGAGGTGCTCCACTTCGCAGCGCAGCGGGTGTGCAGCTGCATATCGCCCACCAAAGGCGAGATGGTGCGGCTGCGCACCCTGAAGCGAGAGACCTTCGTGCTCGAGTTCTTCGAGGACTTCTACGCAGGATTCATACAGATCCTGCTGCAGCTGTATCTCATCGTGCTCTTCCTCAACTCGGATCACACCTCACAAGCACGTGAGTGGGATTCCCACATGATACGTGGTGCACAGTAGAAGAGGGAACATACGGGGCCGCTTACCAGAAGAGCACTGTTAACTGGCCTGCTCGAACACCTCAGATTGTACGAGGCTGTTCTTTCGCGTATGATGGATTTACGACGTGTTGACCGGCATATGCGTGCTTAGTGCTCTTAAGCCATTTCAGAATCGCGGGCGAGATAAGAGAGCTTAGGTAAGATAAGAGGTGCGGACATAAATAACGATTATGCAGCGCTTATCCCAACGTTCCACCGAGTCCGCCCCAGAGCAGCAAGGTCACTTCTCTGCAGGACGCAAGGGCTCGCAGGTTGAGCACAAATATTCCAACCTCGCTAATACCAGAGACGAGCAATGGCGAAAGTCGAACAGAGGAAGACGAGTCTACGACATTTCAATATTCGATGCAACCCCCCCCCCCCCCCCCACTTTGGGTGGGTGTGCGACACAATAATTCAGGACAACGAAGATGCATCTACACACTGTGATCGTGATAAGCATTAGCAGACCGAACACCCTTGTTCAACAGACGTTCACAATAATCGCGCAAAGTCAATTTCACTTGCTTTTGTTTTCGTTCTGTACAATTTACGTCCCTACAAAGAAGCTTGCTTCAGTAAAGCGACACTATAAATGGCTTCGGAGTTCGGACGACCCTAGGGCGTGCTGACGAGCTCAATTCGGCCGACCGGCTTCCGCGCCTTTGTCCTCACTAGGGTGGCCAACCGTGCCGAATTTAGCGGGGCAGTCCAGACTATTGAGTAAATGTGCCATGTCCCGACTTGACCCAGCAGGGACGGCCAATTGTCCCTCCTTCTGCATTTTTTTTTTTTTTTTTGCTACTGGATAACAATAAATAAATCTGATTTCACTTTTTAATGCCCGACAGCTCATTCGCCCAGTTCTGTGCGTCCTGTTGCGTAGTCATAATTAAACATCAAGGCGGTGTCGTTTTTTTCGCATGGTTCTAGTTCTGTTGCAGACCCTAACTGTTCACAGTACCCTATATCTGTATTAGTATCTGTGTTAAAGGCAACCTAACTCTTTCTTGTAAATCACGACTAAAAAAGATATGGGTAAAAATTATTTGTTGCACTTTCACACTGCCACCTATACTCGCACTGACAGGGCGGTCGTCGCCAGCCGGTACCCTCGTCTTCCTAACATAACTTGCTAGTCTATCCGATGTATCTTCAGCGAGCGACAGGCTCCCTCACACGCAGTACGACGCAACGAACAACCGCTTTTGTCTTCGCAGTGATCGGCCAGCTGGTGGGCTCCGCGCTCAGCCTGTGGTCCCTCATCAAGGCCGTACAGCGCAAGGACGACGGCCTGCTCACGGGCACGCTCTCCTTCCTGGGATGGATGTCCGTCACGGCCGCCCGGGGTCTCGCGTTGTCTCTGCTCACCGCCGTCATCCACGGATGGGTCGTGGTCGCCTGCCTTGCGCACGCCGCCGCCATGACCGCCTGGATATCCAGCTTTGTGCGGGACACCCACCGGCGCCAGGACAGCGTGCGGCGGGACTCCAGCGGCGGCGCCGTCAGCGACTCCTCCTCGCAGGCTCCTCTGCGCAGCCCCTGCGTCACCACCATCATCGTCTTCGCGCTCTTCGGGCTGCCCTCGCTTGTCTTCTGGCCCATCATGTTCGAGTTCAAGCTCAAGCGCAGGGTCTTCCTCTTCACGTTCGTCTTCATCGTCGAGAACCTGCTGTGCTTCGGCGCTTGGCAGCTGTGGGGCAGCCACACAACGCCGCACAACTACCGGATCGTCGTGTCGGCCCTGCTGCTGGGCCTCACGGCGTCCGGGGTGTTCTTCATCGCTCTGTACGTCTGCTGCAAGCCCGAGAAGACGGACCTCGTGGTGCTGCAGCACATACGCGAGGAGAACGCCAACAAGTACGGCATATACTTCGACTTCTGCAAGGCCATCCGCATCCTGCCGGACACGAGCGACATCGCGCGCGACATGGAGAAGATACGCATGCTCAAGTTGGTCAAGTGACGGACTAGTCCATGAGCGAGACGACGGCGATGCATTTCGAAAGATTGCGCACAAGAGGATTTACGCCCTCTAAAAGTGCGCGTTGAAAGCGCCCAACACAGCAAACAGACTGCAAGTGTGTGTGTGTGTGTGTATGTGTGACGTGCGCCTGTTTTAAGGCACTGCATACCTGATGGAAATAAGTGTTCAAAATGAACTGCTATTTCTGCATTAGAGTGACATAAATAAAACTGTCGCGCTTTGCTTGTACATCTGATACCAGTGACATGGCCGATCAAATGATTTGTAAAATGATTCATAAAATATGTTCAGGTGCTCGTGCATTCAAAACAGTATGCTTTGTGAATTAGCTTAATAACCTCGCTCAAGCAATGGAGCACGTTGAGGGGATGGATCCTTTGTGGAGAAAATACGACCACTTCATTACTAGTACTCAATGACACAAGAGGAAACCTGCAAGATGACCTTCGCTCTTTCTCTAATACCCTGAGAGAGGAGGACATAAAGATTCATTTAAATGGACTGAAAGCATGTACCATAATTTACGTTGCACAGATATGAGATTTCTTTTATTGACATTTTTTTTTGTAACAGTGCAAAGCTGTCGCATCTACCTGAATACTTTGAAGAGGCAGACACCACTTGCACAACAAATTGTAGTGTGTTGTTAGCTAATTAACCAGTAGTTAACTAATGGGCACATGTAATCTCAGCTGCAGAATTTAAAGACGAACTGTAATTAGGTCGTATCCATTCACCAGAAATTGTATGCTCAGCACCACTTTCAAAACTTCCGAAATCTGGGGCTCTATTCTGGTCATCCCGCCATTTTCTTCGATGCGTGACGTAGGCGCGACGCGTACAAAATGGCGCTGATGGCCCCGTTTTGCTTTCGTAACGTGACGCAAACAACTTTTTTCCTGAGAAACTGAAATGAAGGTACCGGAACTAACGTTATTGGTACATCAAAATAGTTTTCCTCCTCGGTAAAAAATAAAGCAGCTAGCTCAAATCCTACGATTACTCCGTCGAAAATGCTTCGCACAGGCCGTCGTCTGCTCCATTAGCTAGGATGCCTGTACTCGGAAAACGGAATGAGTCGTCGTACGTTGGCGCCAACGCGCTTGCTTTCTACCTTGAGACAACATACGCGACCTACCAGTGGTGATGAGCGCACGTTCTACGCCGTGTTATCGATCTCTCGCGAAACGTAAGTAGACCTTTCTAGTACACTCTAACGTAAGTGACTCAGCCCGACTCGGCTGACTGAGAAACGGCCGACTGAGAAACGGCCGACTGAGAAACGGCCGGGAAACTTAAAGCCGCCTTACGTACATTCCTTTCTATAAATTAAAACGACGCCGTTGTCATAACATCTGACTGTGTGAAAAGGCATCAATCTTGATTACAATACAAACGCAGCAGTGAAAAGTGGACAACGTTGCAGAAAGTTTGCTATGTTCAACCAATATTATTTCATATAAACGTGTTCTTATGGCCCAAAACACAAATGCTAACACCACCCAAGAGCGATGCAAATACTATGAACACGCGTTACGAACAAAAGATTTTCATTGCCCCAAACGACGGGGAAAATGTGACGATACGCATTCCTCTTGGCCGCCATTGCATATGGCTGCTCATTAGCATAATTCGTGCGGCTCGGCTCGTCGAACCACAAATTATGGCGTATCTCTGTAATGGAGGCCCAGCGCAACGTCAAATTGACGTTTACGAAACAGCCCTTCCTGTGACGCTGGCCACGGCACAATCCTTTAGCCAATTAGCAAGCTGACATGGCGCCTACCTGGGATCGCTACCACATATTCGCGATATTGCAGGTACATTGCACTGGCTTCTGCACGCTACCACTTACTTTCTGAAGCGCTAACGTCGCAATATAGCTCCCAAGGACCAAAAATGTGCATTAGTCGATAAAATTTGCAGGACCACGTCAGGTTTCGTCATCTTGATGAAAACGCAACATTGCACTTTGCAAAACTTCCGTTTCCGGGCACAAATTTCAAGGCACGTGAGGTCTCGACAGCCAATCAGAGTCAACATGGAGGATAATGGCGGCCACATAGTTTCATATGGGCGGCCGTGCAGCCACCATGCGTGTCGAGAATAGAGCCTCTGGCAAAATATGGAGTTCCTGCCGACATTTATCAGCACTGTAGAGACATTAATAGCATAGGTGGCGATGGGCGCGGTTGATCTCTGAGGGATCAATGCACTCAATCTTGTTTTTATTGGGATAGCAAGTTATACATAGCATGCACAAATTAATGGACTGCAGCACCTTATCTGAAGCCTCTCGTGGGTCATGTCTTTAATCATCAAAAATAATTTTTAAAAAAGGGGGGGGGGGGACTCCAAAGTGTGCACCGAAAACTCTGAGGCAATTGCAGTCATTCGACGAGTACACGCTAGATGGCACTAAAATACCACAAGATAGGCAAGGCCACAGCAGGCAAGACATTAGGCAAAATAAGAGAAAGAGCTTGGTGGCGCAGCGCCACCACCCCACTTTAAAGGGGATGTTTATAATATCCACCAGTAGTACCTGCGCCCTGCTAACGTAAGTTTGTATGTGTACCTCACGGGCATCTCTCAAAAGGGGGAGGGGAGGCCCAGGTGCAGCTGACCATGACCCCCCCGTTGATATTTTCTCACCTCTACCCCAGCGTCTTCCGCTCCTTCCTACCACCACGAAGCGACAAATCATGGGATGCCCTCCTGCACCCCCAAGGGAAATGGAGAATTATGCTCGCTCCCTCCTCCCCCTCCCCGCCCCCCAACAAACAAACTTGCCACTACTGCGGCCTCTGGTACATCTGACATATTGATTGACGAGCCATAGCACGAACAGTGAATCACAAATCTTTATGGGTCACAGGTCCCACGACAAATGTGAATTTATGCTCTGTCAAGGCACAGCGATTGTAATTTACTCGTTAGATCGCACAAGCAGCCATAGGTTGCAACTTTGAAATCAAGGCTATGGTGCCCACAATTTGAGGGAATCAAGCTTTTGTGAAAATCCCTAGTCACGTAAACTATTGTGGAAATGGAAGTCAGCAACTGTAAGAGACCTGAATGTGCAATCGCATTACAGCCATTTGGGTGTAGCGTGAAGATCTGCTGGTTTTTAAAATCACGATGGAACAGCAAATCCAGTTTCCAAACATGTTGAAGTTGGTGCAAGAATAGAATCAGTAAGGTGCAGGCAGAGCACACACTTTGTAACAATTTTATTTCCTTTGACCACAGCGATGACTGCTCGAAGGCACTTGCACAAGTTCTGCAATAAGGCACTTCTATGTGAACGAAAGAACAGAATTCTGATGCAGGTTCTCTTTAAGATATAGAAAATCTACTTGTCTTTCCTGCCTCATGTTAGAATAAAAAAAAAATAGGCTTCTTCCCGATGGAAGCATTGTCACTGGATACAAACACCAAACGCCTGTAAATTGCAGCAACAGCACCTTTCATCTCACAGAAACATTACTCCAACATTGTATATCTCACAAAAAATTTCAGAATAGCACAAGAAGCACTCTTGCATCAAATGCCATCATAACATGCTTTAAGCTTGACATGCTTCGCTACTGAATACAAAAGTAAATGTGCAGAAACTGGTGCTGTGGGTTGGGAGAAATCGCAGTCAAAATGGCACACTACTGAGAAATACTGTAACTGCGCTGCACGCAACTGGCACGTGGCTTAGTCAAAGTGGCAATGTTTTGAGAAATAGTGCTAAAAAAAATGCATAGGTGTCTATATACCACATAGATAACAACTGTTGTAGCTTATTGCATAGAACCATCAACTCTGCTTAACTGCACAGTGAACTCCTTTGCTACGGCAATTTAGACTCGTCACAGCCAACAAATTTCCACATGCACTCTCATTATTCAGTACCTTTACTTAAATATACATTTGAAAATGATGCACGAGTAATGAATCACATCCATGCAGAAATGAAAAACATAAGCTCATGCAGAGACATTGTGGTAGGCGATCTTGAGGCCAAATCCTCAGCATTGGTGCCTTCCAGCTCACGACAGACATGAATGTGGTCCCTATATGCACCTCCAGTGCTTTTTAACACGCATGGCGAGATAGTAAGGTGCAAGTTAAGAAGAATGCCGGGCGTTCGTGGCTTTGTGTTTTAAAAGAATTGCGTGGGATATTATTACTCCTTCACAATTCTTTCTGAAATGCGTAAGCATTCCTGTGCCTACCCAACGAGGAAACCTATCCTTCTGTCCGTCATGTAAGACGAATCGCTATATGTAATTAATGTATAAAACAAAATAAATTCGAAAGGAAAAACATTGGTGGTGGTGAGTTTCGAAGCTACAACCCCACGATCAGAAGCCGAGTGATTTACCCCACCAGTGGGCTACACACCCATGCTTGCGTAAGGTTAATATATCTGAGACATATGAATGTGTTGTATCGGTGGTACAAAACAAATGTCAAAGGAGAACAGTTTCTATGAAAGCTTTGTCAAAAAATTTGGTGATGGTAGAATAAAAGTCATCTCTAGGCCCACATGTAGAGCTGACTTGGAGCACTGTCGACATCAGGAAAATTCTGATTTTGCGAAAATTTCATGCCAAACATGCCATACTCCCTATGTGTTTCGGTGGTAGCAGGGTACGCCTTTTGTTGTGGCATTCCTTCACGGTCCAAAATGCCACCAATCTGAGGGCTTATGCATCCAACTATGCAGACATAAGCAGTCAATGAGTTGATAAGGATGATGAGGAGTGATGAGGGGTTATATGGGTGTCATCAAGGTTGATAATGGTTTGATGAGGATGGATAAGATGCTAAAGAGCGATAAGGGCTTATAATGGTTCAAGCAATTCTGATAAGGTCAATAAGCACCGATAAGGGTTGGATCAAGTCTGCTAAAGTTGACACTGACTGATAAGGGTTTATAGCAGTCGGATTCAGTTTCATAACATTGATGATGACAACAGGCTGCATGGAGATGACCAAGTGGCACAGTGCTTACACATACTTAAGACAACTCCCAGAAGGGCTTCTGCTTGAATTTTTTGCACAGTCAATGTCTGACAATGATTGCACATTATATTCGCTCTGAAACGCAACCACCTTTGCTTAGTGAAAAATAATGTTGAAGTTGATGACGACGAGCACATCCTGGTCTGTTTCCTTCAGTGTTTAAAATAATTTGATCAAAATCGCAGATGACTGAAACAAAGTAAAAATAGACTCCTCAATGAAATATGCTTCCTGTGATCTCGTTTTGGCATGTTTTGGGCAGAATTCCCGTGGTCGTTCTACTACTGGCATGCCACTGTTACAGGTTCACATAGATTCCAACTCTACATGCCCTGCACTAGAAGCCAGCGTAGAACCTAATTCATCCTTTGCAGCTGGTTCACAGACCACTGAGGTGAAGTTTTCATCGTGCAAAAAAGTCAACTGGCCAAGTATTTCGTTTTTTTCTTTCTTTAACCTTCAAAGTGTCTATTGACATTCTGCATGACGGAAACAGCTTGCCAGACATTTAAGACTATACATATTATGTGGTGTGTTGCTGGAACGAGGAAGGAATGCAAATGTCAATAATATAGTTGAATGCCATGTTAGGCAAGAGTTCAAGCAGCATACAAATCTGTTCATTAGAATCAGCATGAATCAGTGTCAACAGCACAGATACCTATAACAACTAAACCTCAAATGCATGGAATGGTAGGAAATGTGCAGTAATATCCACTCCTACAGTAAACACGTCATTGGTACTCAAGCTGACATAAGGTTTAAGATTTCCTCACTTCAATGTAATTGTCAGCTATGGGTTAGGTGAATGTCCAGTGATGAAAGATTAGCCTCCAGGCTTTCTTATATGGTTTTGGAGTCTAAATATATTAGTTGTTCCCACTGGGAACCGAACAATTTAAATGGATCTTCCACTTGACCTACACTTGTATTGTAAAGGAAAAGTGTGGCCTTTACTGTTAGGCAAACATTAAAGGTTCACTAAAAAGTAAAAAAGAAAAGTGCAGAAACCATCAACAATGTTCAAAGCAAGCAAATAGGCAAAAAAAAAAAAACATGTATTCCTTGCAGAATCCAACCGTCAACCAACCGTAGAAATGTCTGAAAGAGCCAAAGAAAGCTATTCGCGTTAAAATGAGCTGAGCCAGAGTAGAGAGAATTCCTACAACAAAACAAGTCTTAACATGTCTGAGTAATATGACATCATAGGCAAGAGTGCCACTGAGAAAAACCACTGCAAAGCAAGTGCCTTCATGCGAAACAGCTTGATAGCAAAGTTCCGAAGCAGCACGTATAACACAGGTACAAAAAGAAATGGAAATCTGAGCATGCCATGCAATTAGAATTCAATAGCTCCTCACGACCAGCACGAGGAGAATGCTAGCAGCAGAATAAATAATAATAAGTATTTCAAAGTTTATTGCCGAGCAGCAGTTAAGAAAGGCAACAAGATATAGAGCGTGAACTCTGTATGGTGTGTGTTCCATACAGATTTAAAGTTACGTGTAAAACAGTGCGTTTAATAAAGACAATGTATAATAACCAGGCCCAATTGCCGCCCTACTTGCAATAGTTTAAAATCAAGAGCGGCTCAGGCTAGCGTAGATAGTTATCTGCTTTATTTCTCAGAAATGGCCATTCCATTCTTAGCATGTTTCACCAGCTTTAACCACTAGTACTTATTTCCTAAACTCTTTTGCCAATAATGTAGAAGTCTTGTGACAATATGCATTCCAGACTTTGTGCACTACAAAAAAGAGTGCACATATATGCTCATGTGTTTGGTACGGATACTCTTTCTCCCTGATTATCTGTTAGGAGATTGTAGCTTATGTCCCAACTGAACCTTTTTTATTACTGGGGACATTTGATGAAATGAGAATTCCTGCCAGACAGCTGCCCGTATCTCTGCTCAGCCAGATAAGCTTCCAAAATTACTCTGGCATGCAGTCAATCGAGCACGCAAATGCATTTGTCACCTCAAAGTACATGACCAGCATGCAAAAAAACATTGCCATAATAAGGCATCACAAGAACAAACTAAAACAACTGCCACTAAGCATGTCAATGTAATAAATAACGCAGCACATTGAAAATGAGAGATTGAGAACAGGGTAGCTCTACGTTTTATAACAAGATTATGGCTTGTACCAGTCTAAGCATGTTCAGTCAGTGCACTGCCACCACAATCAAAGCAATAATAATTAAATGCCAAATACTACAAATGGTTGTTAATTTGACACTTTTTGACTCAGAAATTTTGATAAGCCATTCAGTCCTGGCCACAGCAGGCCTTCATACTTAGTGAATGGTATCAAATATTCTTGATCTGTAAGAATTTGGCATAGCAGAGGACAAATCAGGTGAGTGCAGATACCATAAAAAAAAAAAAGACATACTGGTGTACCTGCCAGCATACGAACGTCAAAACATGCAAACATTTTGCAGACATGACAACAACAAAAAAACGGGGGGGGGGGGGGACAGCACATATGTTATCAGTTTTGTTCACATACACAACTTCTGAGGGATATAGATGCACTTTTTAACAGTGATTTACCTTTAGAAGCAACACGCAAGCAGCAGCAAACTTAGAACATCAATGTACTGTTTTTAGATCACAGTGCATTTTTTCAGCTACTTTACTGTTGCAGATTTGGCCTGCTTCAAGAACTTGTCTGAAAAAACTTGCTTGAAGCAGCAATGTTCTTTCCACGACTTCAAAGTGCATAGAAAGGAACCAATGAGCGAAAATTTTGACAGTGGAGCTGTTAGAAGCTTGCCGGGTTTCTCTTGACGTACGCAGCTTCACCATGCTGGTGGAGAGAGAGCCGAGAGTGAAAGCAGAGTATAAAAATAGCATCGCGCAGCATAGCGACGTGAAGCCTAGTGAAGGCTTCACCATAGTGAAGCCTAGCAGGGGAGAAGGAGCGGCGCATGAGGCGGGGGGCGGGCTAGGTGAGAGAGGAAGGGCGTTCTCTGGTGGCTGCTAGGGTGCCCTCCTCACCCACTGCTCCGTACAGAGTGGAGACAACTGCGGCATCTATTACGGCGTTGGCCACGCGAGCTGCGAACACCGGCGTGTCTAGTGTGTAGTTTGGCACTACTTTACTGGCTTTCACCCAGCTCCACTGGTATCCGGTGTTTGCGATAGCAGAGCCACGCATAATTTTTTTTGTCAACAGAATTAATGATTTGGCGAACTTGACACAAAATTCGTAAAATCTTAGACCCCCCCCCCCCCCTTCATAAATGTTAAGGAAAATT
Source organism: Dermacentor variabilis (assembly GCF_050947875.1). Classification (NCBI taxonomy): domain Eukaryota; kingdom Metazoa; phylum Arthropoda; class Arachnida; order Ixodida; family Ixodidae; genus Dermacentor; species Dermacentor variabilis. The sequence goes on from NC_134572.1 coordinate 47,003,011, forward strand.
CAGGATAGATGGAAAGTATGCACTGGTCATGTCAGAGTAAACTGGAAATGCAGAAAATATTGCATTGTTCATCACTTAGACATACATACAAGAGTGTTTTCAAGTGGCAATTTCTTGCTTGTCTTCGTCTACTGCATCCCTCATGCTGCATCTTTTATAGCATTTGTAATGTAAGCGCCATCGTTGCATGCTATGTCCTTCCTGTTGTTGTAGCAATGCTGTATGGTAGTGCTGACAAAACAGCTGGAGTGCATTTCGATGAAAACAGCAATTACTAAGTTTACACGCACAGCGGTGCTCAAGAGCTGCTACAGTGTAGTGAAGGACCTTGACTAATTTTGATTAGTCGCAGATAACATGCACTTGCATTTTTTCATTCTACACTCTGAAGGCAGCTGAAAATTGTGAAAGTCTGTATTTCTCTGTACATGAACACATTTCTTATATCAAAGCAAGAATAAAGGGCAGGGGCTGAGAAGAACCATGCAGCAGACAAAACACACCTGTTTGAGTTTAGTACCAGGCCCAATGTCAAGCTTGACAGCAATCAAACAAACAGCTAGGCATCCCTATGCTTGCCTTGAATGTTGTTGTAAACTACCACGTAAGGTTTAAAAATATGTGAAGAAATAATGAATGAAATAGAAGGCTTGATAAGTCTAGCATTTGAAAACCACTAACACAAAATGAAAAGTAAATTGACTTCTAGCCACAATGATGTCAGATACATCTATAGCGATCGTCAGTGCTTGTTACATACGAAACGTAAATCCAGAGCTTCAGCTCATAAAACTGTTTCCACCACTACAATTTCAGCCTTTCTCTGAATATTTGTCATTACCTTCACAGGGGTCAAGATTACACCACAGCACAACAGTGCTTGAAGGAAGACACTCTCCATTAGATAAGGCCTAACAATCACTATGTTTTGGTTAGTAAACCGCCTAATCATTTCTCCATCTGCACAGGTACATTCGTTCATGGCAACTAAGCCTTTTTTACAAGGCACACATATTGCACTCGGTTTCCATGAAGAATCGCAAAGTGAAAAAGCAAAAATCAAAAATATAAAGACGAGGCACTCTTCTGAGCCCCTCGTGTCATGTCTTCCTGTCAAGTAAAACACACATTTTGCACATGTCAGTGCATATTAACACAAGGTAAAGCACCTAAAGGGATTGAGTTCAATGAGGAATTGATTTCCTCTTGTCAATGACAGTAAATGCACACATTACAACAAGAACAGGTCTCTCTGTCCTGAAATTCTTCAAGTGTGAATGTACACGAAGGTCAAGGCAGTGTCACATTGATTAAAATGTAATCCGTCTAGTTACTACATTCGGCAGCGCATTTCTCAACACTTAGTACAGAAAGGATGAAATGTGCATGACGGACCCGCACTTCATTGCAGGAATACTTTTAAGCCCTACCCGCTTTCTGGTGTATGCTGCACATTAGAAACCTGTGTACAATTTACATGCAAACGTACGCTGTACTCAACCACAGTTAGCCATATATCTCTACAAACCGGCAGAAAAAATGCAACCGTGGTCATCAGTAGAACCTTTTTACAAGTCCCGCAGGTAACTGTACAAAAATAGAACCGAGTGTGTTCCTTTTCTTATCTTACAAAGTGGCTCACAAATGGTAAATAAATGACTGAAAGGAGCTTCATCCATGACAGCCCAACTCCCAAGCTCAAACGATTTAACAAAACTTGTTGCTGAGCTAGTTGGTTCATGACTTAGAAACAAAGGTTATGGCACTAAGCAGACTCGTCTGCTCGGCACCGTAACCTTTGTTCCCAAGCTCACTCTTCCAATATGGAAGATGGTTGTTCCCAGCATAGTCTCTTGCCTGGCCTTAATAAGGATGACCAGCATGGCACATTTTGCACGTGAACAGACTGCATAAGTGCTAGTCAGGAGAGATTTGACATGCCAACCAACACGTTTTCACATTGGCAATGGATTCTCGCCAAGCCAAAAAACAGTGCTAACTATGTGCATTGAAGCTATCCCGAATCTATGCTGCATGTGGGTCACTTGAACAGATCAATCTAAAGCAAGGTATGCCACAGCGAGGCCACCCGAGTGCAACATGGTTAGGCATAGCATGGAGGCAAATAATCTGTGGTACCTTTCAAAGGGGCCCTGCAACAGATTTTTTCTTAATTTGACAACACAATGAAATAAGTCCAATGCTCTTCATTGAACATACTATTTGTGTAGAAATCTTCAAAAGGACCTAATAAGAACAAACACATAAAGAGAGCAATGTTTAGTTTTCATATTCCCTTTCAATTTGCGTTTTCTCTCGGCTGTGGCGGCAGCAACAATGCTGTGCCTATTGCTTCGTCCTTTTTCTTCATTTCACAGTATACATAAGGTATTTGAGAATGACAAGTGAGTGGTGGCAGGATGGGTGGGATGCATCAACAGCCATCATTTCCCAGCTTGCTTGATTGGAGAGAGGAAGGCTGTGCATGCATGTGCAAGTGTTGGCTCAGGAGTAATTCATGAACAGTTGCCCAATGGTTGGCGTCTATGGGCTGTTATGCGGGTGTTTGACATCAGTGGCAGAGCCTCGAAAGCTGCAGGAGAGATCAATCGATCTACAGTTAAACCTCGATACAGTAAACTCCAATATAACGCAATTCTTGATTTAACAACATATTTAGGTTTTTATAGCCTGTCCATAGAACACCATGTATTTAGAACCTCAACATAATGAAGCGTGTTTATACTCAATTCTCATGTAATATTTCACTGCAATAATAAATACCGAGATAACAAATCCAAATGGCTGAATTACAAGCGGCTGCTTGCAAACACACCCCTCAAATAACGTGTGACCGAGAGCGACTGCCAAAGTGGAGCAGCGTCATGTTCCGGATAAAGTCCAAGTACGACAAAATCCTGTCGCACCTTGCATGTTACATGCTTTAGGTGCGAGTACAAGCGTGCCAGGGTAAGCTGAGAATTATGATGCGTCTTGATGAGCGCAGTCTTTCCCGTAAAAGGGGAGAGGGGCACGTAGGCACGCGTCTCCTTTCCTAGTGGGGGCCATGGCTGCGCAGTGGCTGTCAGTGTAGCTGAGCACATACGCAGCCCACACGCCCTGCTCAGAGATAATGTGTCACGTGGGCAAGGAGTGGACATGCCAAGATGGTGTGGTATCATGTGGGCTGTCATCCCAAGAGTTTAATACTGGAGGTTGCATAACGCCAACTTTCAGATGTGGGTTGAATCAAGAGGCAGATGAAGCATTTCCTCCCTGCTGCCGGTGCTTTTCATAACAGTGTCATCCCACTGCGAGCTACACTATCACCTGCAGGGGCAGAGTGGATGCAAAAGTCTGGCTGGCTGTGTTTCGTACCACTGATGTGAGGATATTATCGACATGGCATGAAGCCGTATCTTTCTCGTCGTCGACCCACAAATTCAACAAAATATATATTTTCATCATTCGGATTTGCTTCTGAATGCCCGGTAACGTGGAAAATCTTGCGGCCCCTTCCATGAAAAATTAATCAGTAACTGTACTTATCTGCATAAAAGGGGGCAAATGAGTGCTCCCTGCTACATGTAGCGTAACATTTGGTTCGAATGTTGGCGGAAGCATTGTCTACAGATGGCAAAAATTTTCTTACAATATTCAAAAAGTGTTGCAGTGCCCCTTTAACTGAAACCTGAACAATAAGCTCAGGTGGTATTTTTGAAGAAGTAAGCTAACTTGATCATTAAAGTGCTTTCCTTTTGTCAAGATTACTTTTGCTTCAAACGGGAGTTGCAGTGGTGCATGCCTCAGCACCTCCCGCTGTGATCAGCCTTGGCACCATTTGTTGCATGCAGGTGTTGCATATGACTATGACGTAGTGTCCATGGCACACACAGTGCAATTTCACATGCAGTAAATGCTCCACGCGAGGCAGGCTTTAGATGATGTTCTTGGAAGCCCTGTGATGAGTGTCCAAGCACAAGCACGAGCTAACACTTGTCATTGGCCGAGGGCAAAGAGAATGGACGGAAGGAAAGGCTCCTGCTGGCCCCAGCATGCAAGTTCAAACAGCAGTCGTGTTTTAGACACCACACCATTTCAATGTGCTAAAATATTCTTTCAAAACTCTGTTCTTGTTGATTTCATGGTAAGAGGTTGTTTGCAAGAAGAGAAAATGCAGGCCACAATTCCGATTTTGGAATTGAATTCACGTAGCAAGTTGTAACAACTCATTTGCCAGAATTCATCGGGTGAACCTGCTTCCGATGTTCTGAGTGCCAGTGCTACTACTTGGTCGTGCCAAGGTATGGCTCTCCAGCCCTCCTTCCATCCATTCTCGCTACCGGGCCAAGAAGTGCTGTTCAGTGGAAGCCCGGGTTGGTGTGCTCGATGATGCAGCGACGGCAGTACTTGCGCACAATGCGGTAGCCGTCCACGGTCACCCCCGCACAGTCCTGGAGGCTGAGCTGCTGCAGGCCCCGGCAGAAGTAGGCCAGGGCCTGCAGGCCTCGGTCGGTGACCAGGTCACATGACTTGAGGCTCAGCTTGCGCAAGTTCAGGCAGTGGCGGGCTAAGAATGCCAGGCCTCGGTCTCCAACCTGCCAGAGTTTATGAATGTCACATCAAAGTTGTGTATTGGTGATGGAGGCAACATTAGAAACTGATTGACTGATTGATTCATGGGAGCTTAACATCCTAAAGTAACACTGGGGCTATGAGAGACCTTGTAGTGCAGGGCTAAAGATTATTTGGTCAGGTGTGGCCTTTTGTTGTGCACTTAAACGTAAGTGCACGGATGTTGTTGAATTTTGTCCCCACTGAAATGCAGCAGCTGGGACCGGGAACTGAACCTGTGACCTTACGTTAAGCAGCAGCAGTAGGCCACAGCCACTGAGCCACCTTGGCAGGTACAGTCGAACCTGACTGTATCGAACCGATTTACACCGACTTATTCTGTATATTGAACAATTTCTGAACACGGTATAGTTACAAAAAGTACAGCACAACCTCATTCATACTTTCTGGAAAAAAATGCGAGATGAAGCATATTAACCAGGAAAAACGTACGATCCGAACTAACTAAAAAAATTTGACAGACTCAACTATTGTTGACATCGATGCAATCCAAATTGTCGCATGGATCGTTGCGATATAAGACATCGATGCGCATCGAGCTGGTGGTGCTCCAGCAGCCCAAGACATGTATTGTTTTTCAATTTCGTGGTGTTTTAAGAGGGCGATGAGAAACCGAAGAGAAATTGAGTTGGTGGGCGACGCCGGATGCCCTCGAAGCGGAATGTGATGCCCACATAGCACCACCTGATGCAGGGAGCAGCGGCGCGTTTGAATTATCACCTACTAAAAGCGTCAAGTACACCACCAATGGCACTACGTACCTTGTGCTGTAAAACAAATAGGTGAAGACGCTTATCGCAATAGGTTTGGCAGCGATAGCTGTGAATGCAGCGTGCGACGACCCAGGCGGAGATTTGCTGGTACAGTGAAACCTCATTAAACAGTAGTTGGCTGGAGCTCGGAAAAACTATGTACTAAACGGTAGTACTGTTTAACCGAAATAGCATGAGATCGCCCAATTACCTGTCGAAAACGGAACTCAGAGAGAGTGCGATGAAAGGGGAAAGAAACATGCAGTATTTATTCACTTCACGCGACAAAAGTGTTATTTTCGTTTGATGCCACGGTGGCCTAGCACGACGACAGTGGCCTCAAACTCACTGAGGCTGCGTGCCAGCTTTTCAGCCAGCCCCCTCTTCTCGGCAAACACCCGCATCGCAGATTCCTCGTTGGCGTTACGTATTCTCCATGCACGCGCGCAGTAGTGCTGCAGAAGTCCCAGGGGCGCATTTTCATTGCTGGGTGCCAGAGTTTGGAATACTTTTCGTTTGGAATAGAGTTACGTCATCGCGCCCCTGTTCTCGTCGCGACGACTGCATTCATTAGGCTGACGTAATGCGTAGCTTCTGCCACTGTCGGGCCTGAATTGCCCGTGCTGTCGCTTTCCGTGTCGTCCTTATCACTGTCGCTAGGCGACACTTCGGCAACAACAGAGGCAACGATGGCGAAAAGTCAAACCTCGTAGCAGACATGTCTTCACAGTCGCAGCAGTGCTGCCGAGCAACTTCGCATTCTAAATGCCATACACCGTAGTCAACAGCAGATCCCTGTCGCGTGCCAGCACCGACTTCTTCGTGTCACGTTCGATAGCACGGACGATGTCTAATTTTTCTTCTATACTGAGCACCCAGCGTCTTTTTTATCCGAGCTTGGGAATGACGCGAGTCCTTGCTTGCATGACGCCATAACGCTCTCTGGCACGGCGTCGAAATGATGCTGATGTTGATGTGGCTTCATGCGCAGACGCACAGGGCCCTTGGAGGCTGTTGTTCTGATCTCTGAGGCTTGTTGTTCTGCCAGGCCGCCCGATGGAGACGACGCACCACTGTGTTTGCACGACGAAAAGTTGAAACGCTACGTTTTAACCAATGCATACGCAATAAGCTGGTACAGTTTATGCGGATACAAAACACATTATTTTCAACGGCCGCTAAGTCGGGGATTTGACTTTACTACTTTTAATATGAAACTACTGTTTAAGCGGGTACAGTTTAACGAGGTTTTACTGTACCAGAATAAGAAACTGTGGACACCATCATTTCAACGTGAGATGAGCGGCCATATACTGCTCTCAATCCCATATGCCTCATGCCTTTTATTCCGATAGCAATTATATGGACACTCCAGGCACATTTCAGCCGCCAGCGTCGATGTCGCCAGGAGGTGCTGTATAAAGTCCAAGTGAAAGCGTGTGAGGGTGAGCTGGCGAACGTGGCTCAATGGGCTCAATCTCGGGTGCGCGAGTGACAAAGGTGGGCCGGAAGCACACCCTCTCCTGTCGCAAGCGAGGAACGGAGGCGAGGCGAGGGAGACTGTTCTTTTCCGGCAGCTGCTGCTCTCGGCATGGCTATGCGGGCGCCGTATCTTAAAAGCAATCTGCGACGTGGCCAAAGTGCGCACCCACGCAGACATCTTCAAAGCAACCTGCGATATGGGCAGTGTGTGTGTAGTGCCGGTAACTTTGTATGCGCACTGCTTTTGACGCTTCATTCGTGCTGAAGCGAGAGATGCACGAAGGTCAATTCGGTCGCTGCTGCTGCTGCGATTCCTCACTCCAGCACTTTGACAGCTAGTTCCCGTGCTCATCGAGCGAGATGCGTTCATGTTTACCTGTGCCCTCGTGACACCGTGCTTGTTATTCCAGTTAAAACACGTTGGCGGGCTAGTTGGTTTGAATCTATGACATAATGCGTAAGGGCGCCTGAACAAGGACTTAAAAAGAAACAGACACACAGCCAATCCCTAGAGGCTCTTGTACTCTTGTCATGCAAGATGGTGCAAGTCCGAGTTGCCTCGCTGCTTTTTCATTCATTGTGTTTGCGCCTTGTGGGCCTTCTCCCGCAGTGTTGTCGTGATGGCTAGCGTGAAGCGGTAGAATTTCCCTTTTGCTGTGAAGCTTGAAATCATAAATCGAGTCTAACACAGTAATAAGTCGGATGTCGCTGCGGCATACAAAATTCCGAGGTGCACTCTCAGCATGATCTTGAAGAATAAGGGGGAGCTTAGGACTAATGTAGACAAACGACTCAGTGGCCGTGGTGCCCGATGCATATGCATGGCCGTGCATAAGACTTCGAGGTAGCCATGTACAATTGGTTCATCCAAAACTGCTTCAGACGTGCCGGCTTCTGCATGCCTGGTGACAACACTGAAAATTCTGCTTTGACAAAGCCATTGCCAGTGTTGCCAAAGTTTGGTGCGAGCTGTCAGGATTTCCGGATGCCATTGACAGATCAATGGTCGATGAGTTTGTGAGTGCGGATGATGGTGTCGCGACCACGGGAGAGCCTGAAAACAAACACTACATTGCCAACATCGTACCGAGCCCAAGTGAAAGCGGGCACAATGAGGAAAGCAATGACAGTCCTTCGCCCACATCCTCTAAGGTGATTGGTACACTCGCACTAGTCCGGTGCTTCTGTGCGAAAGTGGGAGGTTGCGGCCTCAGCTGCTCTGACTGCTTAGACAATGCAGACAAGTGTGCTGTCGCAAGCCGCACAGTTGCCCAAGCAGAAGAAGACAAAAGACTATTTCACACGAAACTAAGCTTGTTTCATCCATAAAGTGCTTTTATGACGTCCAATTCTTTAGCAGGCTTATAGTGAATTATGCCCTGTATTGAACTGATAGGCATTTTTTTGCAAGTCCGATATAACCGGGTTCGACTGAATAACATTAGAGACTACATAGACGCTTTCAGAGAAGAGAAAATCATCATTAGTAGTAAGAAATAATGCTTTTGGGCATTATTTGGCACTTTTTTATTGCCCCACCACTACATAAAATGTGTATCAATTAATGTATTATCAACGTCGAATGTTAAAGCTTAAATAATCTAGTGTTTATATTACTACGCACATGATGTAGGCACTTCAACTCTTTCCTTGACTTAAGGCTGTTAAGCTCACCTCGCATTTGCCAACGTCAAGGGCTCGAAGCCTTGGACACGAGCGAGCCAGGACTTCCAGAGTGGCATCCGAGACTGCCTCACAGCCTCGAGCATTGAGGTAGCGTAACCGGTAGCAGTGCCGGCACACCTGCTTCAGCCCAGCATCCGACACCCTCTCACACTTGGCCACGCTCAGATAGCGTAGGTGCGGACCCAATTTGGCTAGCTCATACAGGCCAAAGTCTGTCACCTAGAATGAATGGTTGACAAAATATATATATATTTGCAGCACAGCCTCTCGCAATCACCGAACAGTCATAGCATGTTTAAAAAGTAAAAATATTTTATAGGATCAAAAATTACCGAATTGTATACAGCATATTTCTGCCATTCTTGAAAGTAGAAACAGAAACACAAAGAGTGAAGATAAAAAAATGTATATGCTGTTCATCCCCTCAAATATATGTGACAATAGAGTTGATGGCTAAGAGAGTTGATAAGTGGGACACAAAGAAAACACGCTGACGTAGACTTCCACCTGAGTTCACTCGAAAACACCTTATACAGCAAACCGACAAAGTTCAAAGTATTGCCTTTCCGTTCCCACCCTCCTCAACTATGATAATCACATAGGAGAAGCGCAAACATAAAAAATTTGGGGGCTGGTTTGACGAAGTTCCCAATGCGCAGCTCTCCTGTTGGCTCAGTGGACTGGCATGCCTTACGACTGGCTGTTGCTACGGTGACAGGTGCACCGGTTGCGATTTATTGTTCTAGAAAATGAACACTGACATGTGTGGTTGCCAGGAGTGCTTATGAAGCTTTGCCAAACCAGTATCACACTGTTCAGGCAGTTTGGCGACACATTTCGGGTCCGTGAAAATGGTACAACCGTCCAGCGGAGCCTCTGTTGGACACGCAACACAGTACTGCTTGCACTCCGTGGGGCTGTATAAAAACGGCTGTGGTAAATGAAAAATTATACACATGCATATGCGCTGTCTCCAGTCACAGTAAGAGCACTAAGATGTCTAGTAACTGTACTGGCAACCATCCACAACTGTTTCTGCTGGTGCTGTGGCAATTTGGGGCCTTCCACACTGTTACATTTTTCCCAGCTGTTGCTTTTCCCCCCAAAGTCCTTCAAAAAACTTATCAGCGGGGTACTACTGTATGTACCAAATAACACTCCGCACCAAACCATGAGAAGTTAGTCTTGATCGCCTCATCCCCCCTTTAATGTGATCGTAACAGGAGGTCCCAACCAGCACCCATATGGGGCAAAACATTTGTTCCTCCAATCCTGAAATTGCCTCATTGGATAATTTGAACTTGACTGGTCGGCACAAACACGCAGAACCCAAATGATGACCTCAATGGCTGGAGCGTCTGTCTTGGAGGTGCTAGGGGACAGTGAAGGCATCTTATTACCGGCCAAAAATGAATAATTCGGCCTGCCCCAGGAAGATATTTAAGCGAAAACGACACCTCACAATGAGTGATTACAGTATTTACCTATTTCGAATCTGTGCATTTTTTGCTCAAGGCAATTGGTCCAAAAATTGCCTTCACGATGCAGTCAGATACAAAACTATGTTCAAACATTTGCATCTGCTCACTGTCACAACCAGCAAAATCACAAGATGGCAACAGAACAAGTTCTCAAGTAGAATGGCTACGACGAGGTGCCACTATCAGTCCGATTACAAAAGCTTATTCAAAAGATGGGTTTCGAAGTTTCTGAGAATTGCACGTATCGCAGGATGAACTAATGTTAATCTAAGTTTGGGCCCCTATCCAGTTTGTGATTGTTGCAGTTGTTTGTTAAATGCCGCATATCAAATGTGCAACGAGTGGTCCACAGTCAATGATAAAGTGCTGTCTCATGGGTGGGCATCATATTTATCCTTCGTTTAGGAGCTCATTTCTATGTTAGTTTACTAATTTGAACCCTTTCGTGGGCAATTTAGAATCTAGCAAATGCGCTGCCAAATGATACAGTGGTGGGTGGAAGTGTTTTTTCTGGCTCTTTGTTAATTTAACCTGCCAAATAATTCTGTCAATTTCACAAATCCCTCCAAGGTCAAATTAACGAAAGCCACCTGTAGTGTGAAGTTAAACAACCAACATTAAGATTATCGTAACTAAAGCAAGAGAAAGCAGCCTGTACCAATATTGTTTTTTAATGTGTGACCTGCTCCCACATAAGCTGCCTGGTAATGCCGTGAAGCCCCACTCAAAGGTACAGTTCATGTATAACTTGCACTCCCCCTTTTCAGTTGAAATTGAAATTTATGGCACCATGTTATGCAAAAAAAAAAAAAAAAAAAAAAACTCATGTTAATTTCTCTACACCAGACAAAAAACCAGAGAGTGCAACACAGAATGTGTGCCTTGCCTGGACGCAGTCACTGATGCTGAGCTCCCTCAGCACAACACAGTAGCTGGCCACACACTTTAGTGCAGCATCAGTCAGCCGTACACAGCGCCGCAAGAAGAGATGTGTGAGCTGCGGGCACGCTCTGGCCAGGGCTTTCAGCCCAGAGTCCTCCAAGGCTTGACAGTCGGTAAGGTCGATGTACTGCAGATACAGTTGGTTTCCGCCCGAGGGAGCCAGGCCACCAAGGGACTCATTCATTTCCAAGTTCGCCCCATGCCTCGGACGTATACTTGTCACCTGGTAGCAGCCTGCACACGCAGCAAGGCCAACAGTACGTTAGAATTCATGTGGCCTACAGAGGAAAACTTCCCTGTTCAAGTTCGGGCTGCTCAATTCCTCATTGTGCCGCAGAGGTAAAGCTCTGCATAAACAATCTCAACATACTCTGGGATTGCCAGCACTATAGTACCACCATGCTATTAGTACGATTCTGTGTTCTTGTAGTTTAATTTTCCCACAAAAATAGAGTTTCTTGGCCTTTTTTAGCATGATCGCCCTCAAGGTGCCAAAATCCAAAGTTGTTTCGGATAAGTCAAAATCTTCACATTTTTTTAAGAGGCAGTGTTTTCCAGATTTTATTAGAATACAAAAACACCTAACCCCAGCTATAACAACTAACAAAGACCATTTTCTCGGGGCCATGCAAAGCAATGGGCCCTGTTACTTGGACTTCATGTCAAGTTTTACACACACACACACACACACACACACACACACACACGCACGCACGCACGCACGCACGAACGCACGAACGCACGCACGCACGCACGAACGAACGCACGCACGCACGCACGCACGCACCAACTGTGCCTGAAAACCACTGATTATCTAGCACAGTAATATCCAACCTGCAAAATATACTTTTCCAATAACAAAAGACAATAAAAATGTGCTTGAAATCTTGCTCAGTAACATTTTCTGCAGTTCATGTTTCTTCTGGCTGCACTCGCATGCATGCAGCAGCCGCAGCAATTTCCGGAATAAAGCAAGCCAATGTATTGTGCCATCACGATGCATACACCACCTGGGCACCAACAGCAATATTGATTTATGCATTATATTATTACATTATATTACATTAATTTATTATATTGTATTATTAGTATGCATTACATTAAATTATTCAAGGAGCTCTGACACTTGCCAGTATTTCTCACAAGGTGTTGAGAGTTCCTTTAAGTGGACACTAATATAACCAACCCTTATATATAGCTTTCATTGATTACGAAAAAGCGTTTGATTTACTCGAAACCTCAGCAAGCAGTCATGGAGGCATTACGGAATCAGGGTGTAGATGAGCCATATGTAAAGATACTGGAAGATACCTATAGCGGCTCCACAGCCACCGTAGTCCTCCATAAAGAAAGCAACAAAATCCCAATAAAGAAAGGCATCAGGTAGGGAGATACAATCTCGCCAATGCTATTCACAGCGTGTTTACAAGAGGTATTCAGAGACCTGGAGTGGGAAGAATTGGGGATAAGAGTGAATGGCGAATACCTCAGTAACTTGCGATTTGATGACGATATTGCCTTGCTTAGTAACTCAGGGGACCAATTGCAATGCATGCTCACTGACCTGGAGAGGCAAAGCAGAAGGGTGGGTCTAAAAATTAATCTACAGAAAACTAAAGTAATGTTTAACAGTCTCTGAAGAGAACAGCAGTTTACGATAGGCAGCGAGGCACTGGAAGTGGTAAGGGAATACATCTATTTAGGGCAGGTAGTGACCATGGATCCGGATTATGAGACTGAAATAATCAGAAGAATAAGAATGGGCTGGATTGTGTTTGGCAGGCATTCTCAGATCATGAACAGCAGGTTGCCATTATCCCTCAAGAGAAAAGTGTATAATAGCTGTGTCTTACCAGTACTCACCTACGGGGCAGAAACCTGGAGGCTTACGAAAAGGGTTCTACTTAAATTGAGGACGACGGAACAAGCTATGGAAAGAATGATGGGTGTAACGTTAAGGGTTAAGAAAAGAGCAGATTGGGTGAGGGAACAAACGCGAGTTAATGACATTTTAGTTGAAATCAAGAAAAAGAAATGGGCATGGGCAGGACATGTAATGAGGAGGGAAGATAACCGATGGTCATTAAGGGTTGCGGACTGGATTCCAAGGGAAGCGCAGCGTAGCAGGGGGCGGCAGAAAGTTAGGTGGGTGGATGACATTAAGAAGTTTGCAGGGACAACATGGCGACAATTAGTACATGACCGGGGCAGTTGGAGAAGTATGGTAGAGGCCTTTGCCCTGCAGTGGGCGTAACCAAGCTGATGATGATGATGAAAGAAAAGCACTAAATCAGTTCAGACGGACAAAGCATTCTTTGACAACTATTTTCACTCACTTTGTTATGTTTATTACTAGGAGAAAAAATGAAGGTCAATGTTCACGTTTTTGAATTTTTGTCAGAACCTCTGCAATGGTATGTCATTGTGAATACAGATTTCGAAGTTTTGTATATGGGCCTCGTCGCCTCGGTAAAGGTTCGCGAAACTTGACAAGTTCAATTTTTATTGCCTTTGTGATACAATGTAGTCCATTTTTTTACTGATAAACAATTGACGAGGTCTTAGCAGACAGCGCCAAGATCTGCGACCGTCGCAGCGAACTGGAGCAGGAACTTGCAGGTGGTGTTGCCACCAGTCTTTCGTTCATGCGGCTTTCCCAGCTTACCAAGCTTCTCGTGGTAAGAATGGCTTTATTGGTGTTCATCATCATCATCATCATCATCATCATCATCATCATCATCATCATCATCAGCCTGGTTACGCCCACTGCAGGGCAAAGGCCTCTCCCATGCTTCTCCAACAACCCCGGTCATGTACTAATTGTGGCCATGCCGTCCCTGCAAACTTCTTAATCTCATCCGCCCACCTAACTTTCTGCCGCCCCCTGCTACGCTTCCCTTCCCTTGGGATCCAGTCCGTAACCCTTAATGACCATCGGTTATCTTCCCTCCTCATTACATGTCCTGCCCATTGGTGTTATAGAAGGGCAATTTACAAATACAGGTGAAACCAGTTTTCTCTGTAGCGGCGCGTAAAAGAAAACATGAAATGTCATCCTCTCTCAGCCCCATTTCATACAGTGAAACCCCAGTTACAGTACTGGCCTCTGAAGCTGTTAATACACACGAACCTGGCTGCCCATACATGATTAAGAGGACTGCCTTGTGCATCGTCCTTTCTGCAAACATGCAAGCCCAAAACAGATGTCAACAAGAAACCATAATATCTAAACATGCCAAAAGGCATGAAAAATGCCATAAAGAGAGGCAATGGGTTCATTCCGATTGTCTGGAGTTTCTTTAACCTGCACCCAAAACCTCAGAACATGAAAATTTTTGCATTCTGTCCATATAGGAATGTGGCCATGACCACAGCATTTGCAATTATGAACACTGAATCACTATACAAGAAATACGACTCATATGATGAATGCTTGATTAACTTGTACACAGTCAATGACCGATTTTTTGGACGGCCGATTTTTCATGCATGCCCGATAATTCGGACGCCTTTGCGGCACCACCACATACACCACAGAGTCAATGAAAGGTTTAGTATTGTGCCATGACAATGCGTATGCTGCATGCAATCACTTTGCAGAATGTAGCAGTGCGTGTCACATCAGGGCTTTTATTACTAGGAAATACCTACGTACACGAGCGAGCGAGCGAGCGTCGTTAGATGCCAGGCACGTTGGAGTGCGTTGGCCCCGTCTGCCAGTGCCTCGAACCATCGGTCGACCTATATATGCTGTTCTCGCCAACGTGATGTAACTTGTGCGCATGTTCACGCTACGGCGGACTACATTCAGGCTTTTAAAAGACACCACATTTAATATGGATGCAATACATGAGTCATATCGATAAAAAAATTCGGTGCCATTCCACTACGTGAAGAAGGATGATCAGCAAAGCTGTGAATGTGGGCAGCGGGTCAGCCTGGCATTGCACTATCTTATAGATCGGGCCACGTATGGGGAGTGCTTAACGCCTGCTTTACCTCCGCTGCGGGTCGGCCCGGCATAGTGTTATCTTCGGGATCGGGCCACGTATGGGGAGGGCTTAACGTCTGCTTCATCTCCGCCGTGGGTCAGCCCAGTATTGCACTATCTTTAGTATCGGCCCACGCATGAAAAATAGTTGGTCTATGTCCACGGAGACTAGATCTGCCAGAACCTAGCCATAAAAAGCTTTGGTGTAATAAAAACTGATTACTTGCTTTCTGAGGCTGGCACTGCCATTTGCGACCAACTGTGCCAACAGGAGGTTGAGCCTTCCGCGCAACAGTGCACATTGACCAAATTCTCAAAAACAAAGTCCATATTTTTTGCTATAGATTCCCACCATGCAGGATCCTGGAAATTTCTGCAATTTCGGATGCAAAAAAACCTTCGCGGTGGAGGACATCATTTTCAATACATGCGGCAGGCCACACCTTTTTTCTTTCTTTTTTATCCAGCAGTCATGGTATTTCTTAATTATACACGCGTGCACTCGCCGTCTTCTATCACAGTACAAGAACTGATAAGCCTAATAAGTGTACTGGCAGGGCTTAAAAGCTATTTAGGACGTACCTGCGGTGATTTGAGCCCTTGGGGGCAGTAGAAGGCACACATTCATTTTTTGAGACATCCCAATTTTTCGGACGTTTCCGCGGACCCTAGTGAGTTCGAAAAATCGGACACTGAGAGCATTGACTCCCTTGGGAGGAAAGGAAATGTCTAAACTGTATGAGGCTTGAAAGCAGACTGTTTCAGAAGAGAAAGGGCCTCCCCTCTTGCGGAGAGAAAAGCGCTGGTTGCATGCCTAGACGCCTGAGCCATGGCAGAGACAAGATGCTGATGCTAGCGGTATCACGCTACACCTGCAGGTGTCATCACCGCAAGAGTTCTTCAAAGACAGAGACAGTCTAACCAATATGTGCGGCCTATGTGGCCCAGCGCAAGGCCCATCGCTAAAAGGGCTTGTCCCCACTAGACCACAGAGCAAGTATACATAAAAAAAAAAAAAAATGTGGCAAGAACAGAAAACAGGGAGGCTAGATTTCAAAGCGAGCCAGACTCATGTGGTCAAGAGAAATATTTTTCTCTTTGTCATGAATACAGATGGTTGGCATTTTGTCCAATCACGAGAGCACAAGATAAGGTTCATTAAAGGCAGGAGTCAAATTCGGCATGCCCAGAAACGTGTGGATGTGTCCATTGTTGGGGAGCAGACAGAACCCATGCTGGTTGTGGCTGATACATGGTATGGTAGGTTGCAGGTGCTCCACCAGGCATGCCACCTCTCTATGTGTTGTGATGGTGTCAGCACAGAGCTTGGCCGCTCACCAAACAATTCACCGGGTATGCAGATTGTATAGCTGTACAGCATCTATGCTGCACTAAATCCCATGTCTTCTTTTAAAGAGGTGTGCTGGCCCAACAGCACAAGAGTGAGCTTTTCCACCCATAGCCACCAATTCGGCTTGACCATTAGGGATGCCTTCATTTGCGGGTGTAGGTGTTCCACCATTCCATTGGTCTCTGGGCGGTAAGCCGTGGTGCATTAAGGCTGCGCACCAAGGAGCCTTGCAAGCACAGAGAAGGAATTGCTCTGAAATTGTTGGCCGTGATCAGTTGTAATGTGCAGCGGGCAACGATAAAGCAAGACCAGACACAAGCACCTGTGCTGAAGGGAAATTGTCTTGGGCCACCTTGAGTATTGATTGACACGTGAGAAAGTAATTGTAGCCCTGTCATGGAGGAAGAGGTCCTACCAGGTCCGAGTAACGTGAGTGAAATGATACTCTGGTGGCTGAAATGGTTGAAGTTCTGTGCACACGATGGCGAGTCACTTCGATGGCTTGATATGTTTGGCAGGTTTTGACCCATTTTCGAACACCCTCCTTAACTCCAGGCCATACAAAGCAGCCAGTGACGAGTCGTGCAGATTCCTGGCTGGTTGAAGCTGTGGAGGCTGTCAAACACCACACGTTGGGACGAGAGAGGATCGAAGGGTTGAGGAGCTTTTTTTTTCAAAGTGCCACTTGTCATCACAGTCATGGTGCATGGTAGCGGAATTTCTGAAAGCACAAGTGCTGACAGGTGTTGCTGCAACTCGTTCAGCTCTGGATCTTCCAGCTAGGAAGCAGCTAATGCCTCAGAGCATCGATGTACAGACAGCTTCAATATGGAACAGTGCATCAACTGCTTGATTTTTGAGTCCCGAGATGTGACGAAATGAATGAAAGTTGTCATAGTTCTCCTTCTGAATAGGGGGAGCTATTGTTTCCAAACATGTACATTAATGGCTTGTGATCAGTTAGAATGTGAAAAGTACGACCTTCAAGGAAGAAACAGAAATGCTTGATAACGCAATAAGTTGCCAGCATCTCTTTTTCAAAGGTGCTGTAGTACAATTCCGCAAGTTTGAGACGTTTCGAAAGGACACCTGTCAGTCTCCAATCTTTGTCGTCTTGCTGTTGTAGCAGTGCTCCTGTTGCCGTCATTGAAGCATCAGCCATGAGGCGTGTTCGCACATCAGGAAGTGGGCGCATCTGAAGCATTGCTGTGGCTAGCTGAATTTTGGTATCTTGGAAGGCTTTCTTGTGCTCTGCTAACCAGTGAAACTCAGGTGCTTTCCTTTTTCCAGTCATGGCGCACCAAGTTTGTTAGTGACTGGAGACTTTGAGCACAGGATGGAATGATGCACTAATGAAAATTGATGAGCCCAAGGAATTAAAGCTATCTGTAGAAAGAGCTTGATACTGGAAAATCTTTGACTGCCTGCATCCAGGTTTTCCAGTGGCATGATGCTTTGTGCAGCGATGTCCAAGAAAATCAAGTGCTTTAACCTCAAAAATGCATTTCTCGGGATTTGAAACAAGTCTGTTCAACCCTCAGAAGAGGAGGAACAGATGATCTTGATGATCTTGGTGATCATCTGGCGTGCTGCTGGCAATCACAATGTCATCTAAACAGATAAAGACAAAGGTCAGTCCACGAGTCACTTCACCCATAAATCACAGGAACCTTTGGGACATGTTCTTTAGGCCATAAGACATGCGGACAAATGCAATGAGGCCGAAAGGTGTTATGGCCATCTTAGTGTCATTCAGCTTCACAGGAATCTGATAAGCAGCCATATGATCTATCTTTGAGTAGATTGTTGTGCCCGCAAGACGAGTGCTGAAGCCATGGATATGAGCATGAGGGTACTGGTCTGGCATGGTCCAAGTATTCAATGTACAATAAATGCCCACAGGGCCATCCGTTGCCTGGTTCTTGCCAAGGCATTATGTGTAGGGTCGAAGACCAGTTGCTGGCGGAAGGCCAAATTATACCCAACTGGAGCATATGTTTGAACTCGCAGCGGGTGACTTTTAGCCTCACCCCAGCAAGCATCCATGGTCTTGCGGCAAGAGGTGGGCGAGTGGAGATGAATGCACCTTGTGCTTGATGGGCAGCTCAGTGTTTTACAGTTTGGTGATGAAAGGAAATTTGGCCAGAATCATTTCAAAAGTTGACTCGGGATGGAAAGTGCAGATGCCAGAAGAGGACAGGTAGGATTTCAATACCAGGACAACAAGCGACGTGATGTCCTTAAAATGGCTGCCACGAACGCTTACATAAGGATTGAAGTGGCTCAAGAAGTCCACTCCCAGGATGACAAAAGTGGCATTGGCATACCTGCCAACCTGGCGAGATCAAAAATCGGGAGCCAATGGGGGCGGGGGGGGGGAGGGGGGGGTTTCGTTCAAACTTTCAGGCAGTGTTCGGCGAGTCCTTTTGCAGGGACCTTGCAGTAGCAGACTTTGCTCACTTCAAAAATTTGTTTGAGTAGCTTTGCTCAAAACATGGTCCAGAGTGACGGCCCTTCACTAACAGCAGGTGTTGGAGGGTTGTGTTGGACACCCATGAGCGGAATTCAGTCCTAGTTTCTCACGCCGTGCCAAAAATACTCTCGCACACTGCGTAGCTATGCAGTATCAAGAGTAAATCCAGCATCACCTTAGCAACTCGGTGAAACATATTTTCCATCAGTGTTTTTCATTTTTCCAACCATAGACTACTGTACATCTCACCTTTCTTCATTCAGAATGTCCTCTGGAAGACTATGCCTGTAGAGTGGCAAACTCAGCTTCGAGAGAATCTAAAGCGTCTTCAGGAGATTCACTAGAAATCTCAGGGCAGCAGCTGAGGGAAACTCTGAATAAAGAAACGAACACTCGAAAGCGATGCCTGTGAAATAAATTTCAAGTTGGCCACCTCCGCATTCTTCAGAGTTGCGTCCACATCCATAACGATTTGCCTCGTCGCATTTCGGAACCATTTTCCGCAGAAGAGGCCCACCGTGGTCGCTGACACTAAGGGGTAGGTTGTGTTTGGCAAGGAATCCTGTAAACAGGCTCTCCACATGTATGACACTGCTGTCGCAGTTGTTCCAGAGAAAGTTCACTATGTTGTCTTGCTGCTCAGCAGTGACAACATAGCTTTGATGCTTCGTCGTAGAAACATGCAGTTTGAAGTCAGCTTTGCCACCGTGAGGCATGCTGACGTCGCATCCACACGTTGTACAAAATGCGAAATGGTCTCCTTTCCTTGATGTCAAAGAGCACGGAAATTCGGAAGTGTAAGATCGCAAAAACTTCTGCAAATACCTTTTCTTGGGCTTTGATAGCACCATGGCATCAAGCACACGAGGTTTCTAACTTTACATGGTGCACCGCACACACACGGCCTAGCCAACAATAATCATACACACAAGCAGTAGTAACAATGCACCAAGGAGGAAGGCATGCATGAAATGCAAGAGCTACATTGGCTCTGGCTTTGGTCGGCTTACTAGGCACCGTAGTCAGCTTCTTAGTCAATGATACCGATAGCGCTAGTGCAGCCGTTGTTGCTGATGCTGACGATTACGATGTGGCTGTAGATTCCGTTGTGCCGGTTTCGCAAAAACCATTATTGCGCAAACAGAGACCCCTTTTTGGGAGATATAAGACAGTGATCGTACAATTGGAAAGTTCAGTAAAAAATCGGGAGTCTCCCAGGTGAATCGGGAGGGTTGGCAGGTATGCATTGGCCTCGATGAATGTCCATCTGAACAAGCTCCAGAGTTCAACATCAATCATCATTGACCGAACTAGATACAGTATAACCTGGTTGATATGCTGCCGTTACACACGTTTTCCTGGTGCCAACGTTTGCAATCGAGAACACAAAAAATGACCTAAAAGAGTTACGCTCATTTTTTACTGGTTCATATGTTCTCGGATTTTTCGGCACCAATGTTCAGCACATCGCCAAACTGCGATCGTATGATGTTTTCCAGCTGCAAGATCCCATGTAAGCAAAAAAGAGATGCATGCGATCAACAACAGTATATAGCTGGCCGCTGCAGTAGCTTCACCACGATACTCATCCGCCAGTCTCACGGGAAAACGCCGACGCGCACTCACGTCTCTGATTTTGGTACCAGCAAATCTCCGCCCGGGTCACCGTACGCCACATTCACAGCTATTGCCGCCAAACCTATTGCGATAAGCATCTTCACCTATCTGTTTTACAGTGTGTGGTGTGCAGTTCCAATGGCCATGTACTGTACACTTTTAGAAGGTGATAATCCACATGCATCGCTGTTCCCTGCTACAGGCGACGCAATGTGGCAATCACGCTTCGATTCGGTGGCATCTGGCGTGTCGTTCACCAGCTCGATTACGTCTCGGTTTACCGCCGCCTTCTTAAAACACCGCTGCAAAGCAGAACAACAGAACGCTTCTGGGCCGCCGGAGCACCACCAGCTCCACGCACGTCGGCATCTCGTGCCGCAACGATCTGCGCGACGCTTCGCATTACATAGATGAGAACAATAGTTGAGTCAGATTTTTTTTATTTACTTTGGGTCGTACATTTTCTGGGTTAGTATGTTTTTCCCCGCAGTTCTTTCCAAAGCATATGAACAAGGTTCTACTGTATGTTGTAATAGCAGTACTATTAACTGCAAGCAACGTGTAAACAGACTTGTGCTGGTGATCTCTATCCATTACAGGGATGATTGACAACTTGGCTCAATCGTCAACTACTAGGCGGGCGCTGGGGATGCAGTCGAAAACGAAAAGGTGGCTTGAACGTGGGCCGGTGTCACATGACACCGTTAACGACTGGCCAGAGTGTTCCCCACCCACGAGCAAGGTTGTGTGCAGCGAATAATTTGCTGGCAGAAACGGCGGTGACACCAGCAAACAACTTGGTCTGCTTCCCTTGAATTAGCTGCAGGATTGCGGGTTTCCACCATGGAACGAAGAATGAGTGCACGTAGAATTTAGGTGGGGTTAGTGGATAAGGCGAGCTTTTCCGTGGCCATAGCAAGTTGATCCACTTTCGCCTCCAATCGAGACGAGTAATCTGCCTTTTCCGATGTTCTTTCACCACCAATGGGCAAATGTGATGGAGCACAGCAGTGCGAGATGCGGTCAACGAGCTGAGCCAGGGCGTTCGAGAGCCACGTCATCAGAGCCAGCGAGGATAATTTGTGTTGACTGTGACAGTCACTGTAGGAACAGCTTGCAAAGCAATGGGAGCTGGCACTCTTCGGAAGCTTGCTCTCCCAGCAGCTGACACATTTGTTGAAGCAATTGCAATGGCCAGTGATCTTTGAGCTCTTCCCTGTAAAGGAGTTCCTGGAGTCAGCTAGGCTCTTACACCTCAAGTCGTTTGAGGACAGGGCTCCTCAGCTCACCGAAGACATTTTTCAATGGGGCAGACGACAGCATGTCTTCGATGGCATCAGTGACATTGAGGGTCAGCATGGCTACAATGTGGAGGTACTTTGATGCCTGGGATGTGATGCGCCGCATTTGAAATCTGGCCTCAAGCTGACTAAAACACACTCAGTGAGCTGACAGTCTCTTTTGAGTCAGTCATGGTTGCTGCTCAGTAGAAAGTGCAAGAGTCACCACTTTTGTCATGCGTTCACTCTGTTGGCAGGAAAGAAAACTTTACTGTTCAAGGTTTGAAAGGAAACTTGATTTCAGAAGTCAATGGGTCTCCCTCTCAGGAAGAGGAGCCGCCACTGGAGGCTAGTCAGAAACTAGCATCTAGCTAGCATCCAGAGACCAGATGCTAGCAGTTATCGGGTTACATCTACTCGCCACCACAGAAGCCACGGACCATCAAACTAATATTCACGGCGTCTGTGGCCCGGCTGATCACTACAAAACTTTTTTTGGCCCATTATAAGTATACTTTGCCAGGGTATGTAATGCTACTACCAAAGAAATTTTCTAAGGTGAAAGCCAGAATTTTTACTGAAGGTCTTTCTTCAAAAGGCCCTTTTCTTTCAGAAACTTTGTCATAGATCAATACAAACTACATGATATTTGCAGCTACTTGTTGGGTCTATGTAAATAAATTGCTGCTCCCTTCCAAACACTCCCTTCCCCTGCAAAATTTGTGAATGGGTGCCTCTTTTAGTCTAGGCTGTCAGTGACAAGTTCTTCAATGTGTTTCTGTTGGCACTATGATGCTTTTCTCCTATCCCTGTGAAACGATAGCTGCTCATATACAGTCGACTCCCGTTAATACGAAGTTCACGGGGACCGCAAAAAACTTAGAATTAAACGAACTTCCAATTAAGCACAAAACACAAAAAACAGCACTTTATTTGTGGCGAAATCGAGTATTTTCTCTAAGAAAAATAGTCGGTCATCTTGCTTTGCTTCTTCTTGCCGAATCGCGCTGCTAAAAGCAAGTTCTGCGGGCTGTAGATGTGGCGGAACGCTTCTTCCGCGTTACCTTCAGCGGCAAAGAAGCGCTCCGCAAGAGCAAGGCCCGCGGCTACATCGGCAGCCTTAGGTTGCGGCTCGCCTTCAACGTCGCTTCCTGGGGCCGAATAATCTCTACAATTTCGCTATCCGTCAGCGCACCGCACGTTTCGACCGCCTTGTCTACGGCGACGTAATCTTCAAAATTGACGTCCCCGAGAGCATCACCAAAATCGGTGCCGTCAAGCTCGCTTGTTGACGCTTCCTACGCTGAAATTTCAGAGGCATCCTCCGAAGAAGCTGCCACAAAACCGCAAGCCCTGAAGCAGTTTGCGATTGTTTCTTGCTTCACACGATCCCATGCTCGCGTCAACATGTGGATGGCACTAAGCAGGCTCACCTCGTACTTTGTGGCGCTATCCATACACAAAATCATGCGCTCGAGGAGGTGCCGCCTGTACAGGACTAACATTCTTGATGATGCCTTGGTCCATTGGCTGCAAAACAGCCGTTGTGTTTGCAGGCAAAAATGCGAGGCGTATTGCACTCAAGGCTGGCACATTCACGTGAGCACTGCAGTGATCGACAAGGAACAACACCTTGCGGTTCGAAGCAGCAAACTTGCGGTCCAATTTGCTTATCCAGCTCTTGAAGATTTCGGCCGTCATCCACGCTTTTTTGTTCGCCTCATAGTCCACAGGCAGCGTCTTCACGCCTTTAAAACATCTCGGCTTCGTGGCTTTCCCGATCACAAGTAACCGACATCGTTCCGTGCCAGTCATGTTTGCCGCGATCAGCACCGACACTCTCTCCTTGCTGCGTTTGCCCCCAGCACAGTCGTCGTCCTTGAATGTCAGGGTCTTCTCTGGTAGAAGCCGATAGAAGAGTGCAGTCTCATCTGCATTGAAGATGTCTTCCGGTCTGTATTTGGAGAGATATTCACGCAGCTTTCCGTCCTTCCACGTGGCGCATGTTTCCTGGTTAACGGACGCCTTTTCACCACACACGCTCTTGAAAACCAGGTCATGGTGATCTTTAAAGCGCGTCAGCCATCCATCTGACGAAACGAAGTCATCGATCCCCAACATTGCTGCAAGCGTTCGGGCTTTCATCGCAACGATGTCTCCGCTGAGAGGAAGTTTGTTGCTCCTGGCCTCCCTAATCCAAACCAGCAGAGCCTTCTCCAACTCTGGGTAAGCGCCGCTGCGCATTCGCTTCTGAGAAGTCTTGAACTTGTTGTTCTCAAATGCATCCATTATTGTGCGCTTGTTCTTGATGTAGTTAGAGAGCGTGTTCGGCTTGATCCCGTACTTCCGCGCTATGTCTTGTTTGGCGGCACCTCCCTTCTCAACTTCCTTCAAAACCTCGACTTTCGTTGCCAGGTCGAGCGTGCAATAAGAACCACGGTTTGCCATGGCTATAAACTGCATGACTAGGTACAGTCAATTCCGAATCACTCGTGGAACAACCTAGCCTACGTGCTTCCCGCACAAAGGCGCTCGACCAAAACACACGCCTCGACATACGCTGCGCACGCTGCAAGACTAATCTCGCACAATCTCGCCACTGCCAGTATGCAGTGCTGCGTGCACCTATGGCACCCGCGTGGCCTCCGCGATCAGCTCCGGCCACGTGCGGCAGCCGCGCGTGGCCTCCGGCGGGAGCCGCTTTGCCTCCCGCCGGAGTTGATCGCGGAGGCCACGGCAGCCGTAGCAATGAATAATCGCGCCGCTCCAAGAAGGATGGCGTTGCGGGCGGCTGCTGTGGCGATGACACCAACGCGGAGCATGGAACTGTTGCAACACTTGAAAAATTGCACATTCTACCAAAGAATGACGGTCACCTCGAGGATCCCGGCTGAAAATTAACTTCCAATTAAACAATATTACTGGATGAGGACTTCGAATTATCGAGCGATTTTTTCTATAGGATTACATGCAAAACTGACGGGACCAGCACTTCACTTCTAATTAACCGAAAATTCCAATTAAGCGGCTTCGAATTATCGGGAGTCGACTGTATATATATATATATATATATAGAAACACTGAGAATTCAAAGAACATGCTTCTTTGATTTCACTGGTCTCTGATAACAAATATTATTCAGAAGGGGCGAAAGTTTTTGGACTGTCTTCCCTGGACATTTCTCTGCAGGCAGCTTTTTCATAAAGGCCAAAGAATGTGTGAAGCACGTCAGTCTATTGGGCAATTTTGATTCTGCCTTGAATTACTGATATTATTCTTTTTGTTGTTGTTGTTTTCTCAGTGAATTGTAACAGATAATGCAGCATCAGCCCACAGCTCACCAGTGACATCGAGGCGTGACAAGTTGAGGCAGCGTGTGACCACTTCTGAAACACCCACATCCGTGACTTGGGAACAACCGCGCACTTCTAGCGTCCGCAGCTGGGGACACCTCCGAGCCGCCGCACTTAGGCCACTGTCGGTTAGGCACAGGCAGCCACTCAGGCAGATGCGCTCTACAGCAGAACACACACCAGGAGTATCCCGGCTCAGCAACCGGAAAATGGTGCGCAAGCCTGCAGTGACAAAATGTACAATGGAACAAAGTATCTTGCGGTAACTCGGAGGAGGCTCTTGTGAAACAAACATCAGACAAAGCACTACTAGAATCTGACAGGAGACCCTCAGCCCTCATGGCACTTAAGAGTGCCAACGATTATAGAACATACTCCCAATTACCACTAAGGTCTGAATCCGAGCTAGCTGGTAAGGCAACGTCATTGAATAAAACAGCGCCTAATTGCCCTTTCATTGCCCAATGAAGCAGTGCCCCAATTGCCTAATTGCCCATTCAGCATGGCACTTCCACGAGTCAGCATCCGTTATATATTACACATTACACTCAAGCTGCTATTTCAAGCATTCAAAATCAAATCATATTATGATAAGCTTAACATGCATAAGTGACCACACTAGCTTTGAAAAATGTCATAATGTGAGGAAAGTGGCTCCAGATTATTTTTGACCATTTGCCCTTAAGGTTAAGTACACGTGTGTTTTTACGTTCTGCACCCTTCTATGCCGCCACTTCAGCTGGGAATCGAACCCATGACTATGTCCTCAACAGCACTCAGTAAGATGGCATAGGACAAAAGGGGCTCTCAGTCTCCATCACATGACACTGACCCTGGTCGACGGGCAGGTGCTCAGATGCCAACACAATGCTGGTCCACAAGCGAGGCTCCCAGGCAAGGAAGTACCATCGCCGACAGACGCGTGCGCACCGACACAGCTCGTCGCTCGAAAGGCAGGCAAGAACACGAAGCAGCAGGTCATCTGGCAGTCGGTCAAAGAGGCAGCTTTTTGCCGATGGTCGCTGGTGGTGACTGTTGCTTGTGGCTGTGGTCGGCCAGCCCGGTGCGGGCAACAGGGTGTGGTAGCCCAAGTCGCCAGGTGAGCTGCTACGAACCTTGGGGAGGGCACCACCAAGGCCTGACCCTCCTGCCACACACTCCATGGCTCAGCTGCCCCGACAACTGCTGCAGAGGGGTCCCCAGGATGCTCCAGGAACCCCTGTTGCAACAACATTAGCGAGATATAGCGCCACACTTTAATATAAATTTCACATTATAAAGCTCCTCTACGACATATCTGCTAGACAAACTAATGATAGCCAATTTGCCAATTTGTCTTTTACAACTTGTTCAATCAATCATTTCTCTTAACTAGTTCAGTAAACGAGGAGGACAAATAGCATATTCTTGACGCTACTTTCCAGTAGATGCCAACATTCCCTCTCATGAAGCACTTTTCTCGCTTTCTGCATTTCTGCACAACTAATCTGCTCACTTAAATGTATCACCATCCATTTTAAGTGCGGAACCTGCCATATGCAGTGCAATGTTTAATCCTGAAGTGCTGGCACATTTATTTTAGCAATTAGTGATGGTAGATTGCAATTAGCGGTTTGGAGAACTTGCAGTGCACAATTTCCTGATTGGAGGTTGGGTGCACAAGCTAAACATTCAAACGCAAATAGAGAGTGGATCAGAAACAAGGCCATTCTGTGAAGAAGCCCAGACTGCTTCACATAAAATAAGTGATGTCAACAAGAACTTTGAATGATGTACAAACTTAATGTTTTATTTCCCCTCTCAACTTGTCTGGTGGCCCCAGAGCTGTCCTGTTTGATGCACAGAGCAGTTGGCATGTGATGAAAAGCAATGGTATTCTGTGACCATCTCCCAAGACCGTCATTTTGGTTCAACACACCAACCACTCTCTCTCATATCAAACAATGTAGCAACCAGTGTTGGTAACCTTCTTTAACAATACTGCCAGGTTGCAGCCCCAAAGAATAAATTATTGTGAAAAGTACGTAAGTGACAATGTTAATGATTTGTATAAATTTTAGCCTTTTTATGTTTTAATTGTTTTAAGTTGTCTGATTCTTTTTATAAACTACAGCTGTAAATTGCCTCTCAGTGACAAGTCAATGCCTGTAATGTGAAAAAAAGAAAGCAACCCCCAATTTTCTAAAATAGCAACAAATCTAAAGATTGTACTTTGCTTAGAAAGGCAGCTTTCATGTATCCAGATGGCTCACTTATTAATCCCTTCTGTGCCATGCTATTATCCTGAATTCTGACCAAAAATGGCCATTTTCTTATTGATGAAAAGCAATTTAGTCAAGATAACAAGTGTATAGTTACACAAAATCTGAATGATTTATTGTAAAACTGAAGCTTAAGAGTGTTATACAAAATAATTGCAAGAAAGAAAAGTATCGCAAACGAGTTGAGCTCATCAGTGGTAGTTTTGCCAGAAATGTGCAGAAAAGCCCAGCTCATCCATGGCACAGAAGTGGTTAATAAGCTCTTTGGTATGTCTTTAGAAGCAGTGACAAATGAAGGTGCATAGTATATACCTCTTACATTAAAATCGGCGTGAGACATTGAACTTGGCCAAAGTTTCCGGAGAAATTTTACCTGGGCACAAATTTACTGGCTGTTTTTTATTTATGTCACTGCTAAAAAAGTTTGCTACGACTCCAAAAAGGTAAACTTGTTTGTTAAGGCGACTAAAAGCTTGTTAAATTTAGCAGCCTTGTTGCTAAGATACCAACACAGACCCCAACATATTTCGAATGCTATTTCTTCTGCACTGATGCCACAGGAATTCAGTTGATCGAGTACACGCATTTTGCATCGGTGCCTTTGTATTGGCGGTGAAAGTCTGGCCACTACCGAGAACCACAATAACAGGCAAAAGAGCTAAAGAAAGCTATTCATCTTAATAGAACATGGGCCCTCAGCTCCTATATGGGAGAAGGCAGGAGAGGATGTCACTTACAGGCCCTGGTCAAGGCAACAGGAGAGAGTCTCTGTGCAGGAAAGGTACCTTGCCTCCTGGCATCACTGCTTTATGGCATTTTATTTTTGCTTCTATCTCAGCTGCCAAACTCCTTCTTTAAAAATATTGCAGTAGAATGCTCTTTGAACAGCCCTTCAGAAGTTCTAGAGTACAACAAAAATTTCAAATGGGGCCTCGCAAGAGGCCCTTTAAACCTGTTATATCCCGATTTAGAAGCTTAGAAAGTAATGGCTACAAAATCATGACAGCAGGAGAGAAGGGGTTAAATGTGAAGAAAATATTTCCGACTTACACAGACTAGAGGAGAACTGCACTTTGCCATGGCTGCCCATTGCAGCAATGGTTCTGTCATGGCTCAAGCTCCTCAACATGCCCATCTGCAAGATAAGGAAAGCATATGAATACACCCGACAAGGATCTGTTAATAGATGCTACAAGAAGAACGTGATTTCACACTACAACAAATAGATCTCCAGTGTACTAGAACATTTGTGCAGCAAAATGTGGCCAGCAGCTGGTCCCTGTGGCTCTTATTTTGGACAATTCCCAATTTCATAAATGAAGGTGTACATCCATTCATGGCTACATGCAATATTTCAAACAAAACAAAACCGAGGCAGAAATAATTCTAGTACTTGCCGATACATTGGCTATATTTTTAAAGTTCTAATGTTCACTGGGTGTAACAAAACTTGAAATCTAATTACAGCCTGATTCGAGACAAGATGAGCATATTGCACATACTGTGGCGGTGATGGAGTTATCAAAAGATTAAAAAAATTGGACACTTGGAATAACTATGGGAAAAGCTGTGTACGGAGTCAAACTTTTTGCCTATGAAACTAACTAGAACAACACCTCCTGTGCCTGCTGTTTGGGACCCACATGCCCAAACATTAACAAACTAGAAAAAAATACCCAAAACCAATATGCAGCAAGGTTTATATATTATGCTTATGACTACCATATCTCACCAGCAGTTCTCATGTAAAAGGCAAATCTTGCACTAGGAGCTAGTTAGGCAGCACTGTCAAAGAATGAAATTATTTTATCTGCTTTAGCACCATAAATGAGGCACAGACAAAAAAGTTACCATTTCACCTTAAAGAAGTCACCAAGTAGTCAGTCATTCCATGCCCAGAACAGTAAGCTAGAAGTACGCAGTGTCTTAGGCACCAAGTAGAACGCAAGAAGAAGAGGACAGAATTGTGGTAGTTACAAATGAAATACTTCATTAAAACCACACAAATACTTATAAACAACCCTCACCCAGCTCACACATCCACAAAAACCTCAGGCAAGAAATGAAGAAGATGCAGACAACAATGCTGGACAGTGCAACCAAAGAGCAGCTGACACAATCATCCGAGTTCTTCAAGATATGGTATGCTTCCATAACTTCACATAACCTAAACACTGTGCTGGAACAAGACACACTTGCATTGTTAAACAATGGAAAGTAGCCACAGTTCACACAATGATCAGCCAAGTGGCTTCTGGCTTCCTTGATGATATAGTTAGCGTGCTCTCAATCTAACATTATGCACTTACCCATCTGCCCAACGTGTTTCTTTAACGTCATAACCAGACAGGAAAGCAAGCAGTGCATGCAAAGAAAGCTAACATTTCACAAAGAAACCCTCTAGCACACTAAAAGCTAGAAAGGAGAAGCTAAACAGGTAAATAAAGTGCACACTAATCTGGATGACAATCATCTTCATCCTATTTGACTTTCAGATGCATAATGGTTCGACTGAAATTACTTCTGAAGCAGCTATTCTTTCTGCATTTTTGTCTTGCGTAAGTTTTTCACAAGCTATGCAGCCCTGTTAGCAAAAATTTATCAGATGGTATGTCACTGTATGGTACCAGATATTGGAAAGAATTCAGACTCCTCAACTCCATAACTCCACCTAACACATAATCTACCCGGACGTCTACCCCGACAATGCGTGCCCCTCGTACGGGGTCATGGCGACACTCGCATACGTGCTCTGGGAGTGCATAAACGCTCCGCCCGACTCTATCTCCGACAAGTGGGAGAAGACCCAACGAAGCTCGCTCCTACTAGACCAGCAATGGGCCATTCAGCAGGCTCGCTCAGTGGCCGCCAGGTACTCCCTGTCGGTCCCTGCGTGGGAGATGCCCACTGCGCGCTGACGTGCGTCCTGCAGGACCTTTATTAAAGTTTGTCCAATCCAAACCCACAACTGCATTACATTTGCAATTGGCTAAAGTTGATTTACAGACTTCCTCCCAGAGTTACTAAAATTGCTTTAACAGGTCACATTAAATAGGGAGTCTGGGGACTCGAAATTCATCATTTCGTGATCAAAATTAAACATTAAAATTATCCAAGTAAGCGCTCAAAGGTGCATCACATCTAGCTCATTTGCTGTAGTGGGTAAATGCCATTGCTCCTAAACCGTGTGATTAACAGCAGCAATTTATTTATTTCATTTCCTAAATTTACATCACCCTCAAATGCACTGTTACATCAACAAAATGTCCTATCACTGCCGTTAATGCAAGCTGATATCAGAGGTAATTTCTTGGGCACCGAAGATTTTACGATGGCATGCTCAAGGCTACTTCCTGGCTAATCCCACCAGTTGTGGGTAAATGCCATATCTTGTAAGCAAGAACACGTATGCCACCTTTTAAGCCTAGGTTCCAAGAGAAACAGCCTAAGCAATTGCATCACTTGATGGAGGCCGAGAAAGAAGTCTCATTGAATAGCTGCGCTGAACTATACTCGTGCCTATCAAAAGTGAAGCAAAGGCCATATCCGTTGCAGCATGCGGGATGAATCCAACAAGAATGATGTCCAAGCATCTTCCACATCTATGAGTAGGCTCCCACCGCTGATGTTGGCACTTCATGCAGTCGGGTTGCTGCCACTATAGCAGCTTAATGTTTCACTCCGTAGACATTTCACGTGCACAGGTGGCTGCAGAGAGCTACATTGATTACCTTTTTCTTAATGAGCGCATTTCCCAGAAGCACTCCATGCGTAGTAAGCTTAGCTGTAAAATGACAAGGAAACCTAATCGGTGCACCCTCGTGTTCAGCTTAATTGGCTTCATAGTGCAATACGAGCAGCCTTCAATGTTCCGCTGCCAGTATGGGCACTGTGTGCACATGAACTAGTGCTTCTGCTGAGCATCTTGGTGCAAATTGTTGGGATACACCAGTCTGAGATAAGTGGACCATAAATGCTCCTTTAAAAATGTCTGCCGACTCTGGGTTGCAGAGGCTGTGCCTCTTCTTGTTGTGTGTGTACTTTTTGGCCCATAAAACCATAAACCCCGGTTACTATCAAATCAGCGCAGCAATAAAAATCCCACAGTCACGTCGGGGGTTTATGTGTGATCTTGCCGCAAGCATTTTGGCCAAGAGACTTTTGTTTCAGATAATATGTAGGTATGCACAGTAGTTGTAACAAAGAACATTAAAAATTTGATGAAAGCAAAAAATCAGATCTGTCCATGTGTAGCACGAAACTACAAAGAAATCCCACACAGGTTTCTCAGAAACAAAGCTTCGTAGTTGAAGAAAAACCCACACATTTCCATGGCAGTCCCTCTACCATCTGAGCTAATCAGGAGGCTAGCTGATCGCAGAGCAAGCACGAATTAATTGAACATTCGAACCACAAGAACAATGAATATGGCAAATCAGTTCTGCGGAATTCCGCAAGGTGGATGAAGTAAAAAAATACGAAATTTGATGCTCACAGTAACCTCAAGGATTGCAGTGCACACGTGACTGTCTCCTACTGACCTATCAATTTCAAGCTTATGTTCAAACTGCTGGGATGCACAGCTTTCTACAGCTTTCAAGTGATGAAAACTTCTGCTGTCACATTCAGTACATCAACTGGACCACATGGAGACAAAGTAAGCAAAAATAAAAGCATGAGTCAAGCAGCAGATAAGTAAATAAGTGATATCCAAATAGTGAAAGGTCCTATTAGAGTTGAGTGTGAATATTTGAGAAAAACGATCTATGAATATTCAACGAAATATAGAACATGTCATTTGTAAACAAAATGAAATGGATTAACCAGATTCCATTTTGTAAAAAAAAAAAAAAAGTGGAATATATACATTGACAATGTGTGTAATAGCATTTGCAATTGGACGTCTAGACAATTAAGGAGTTTTCAAATGAGAAAAAGTGCTTTAAGTTATCTAGAGCACCATAGAAATGGCAGTACTGAAACAAGGAAACAGCATGTGACCAAATGCCCCTAGACTGTTGTGTTCATTAAAGGAGAAAAAAGTCGCACACGTTTTAAAAGGGTGCAAACACGGTGAAACCAAATACCCACCGTGGTGGCTTAGCAGCTATGGCATTGCACTGTTAAGCACGAGGTGACAGGACCGAATCCCGGCCCCAGCTACTGCATTTCGATGGGGGTGAAATGCAAGAACGTTTATGTATTGCGCATTTGGTGCACATGAAAGAACCACAGGTGTCAAAATGAATTCCGAGTCCCCCATTACAGTGTGCCTCAATCAGATCATGGTTCTGGCACTCTTAACTCCACATCTTAATTTCTTTTTTTTAAATTGATTTAACGGCAACAAATTAGAAAAGGATGCCTAAAAGCGGGCAATTGTTTCTTAATGACTAGAATTTAATAGGCAGAAGTTGTTTTGCCATGTGCGTTCACCTACGTTATGGTGCCTCTATGGAGCAGAGTAATTTGGAACAGTGCTCAATTCCATCTTTTGTTTCTCCCCCGAGACTCCAATAAGTGCTCTTATCCCTTTAATTCAAAAGAAACAAACATTCGGCCATTTCAAACAATGAATAGCAGAGACTATCCCAGTTGTATTCGAATTTTTGAATATCCGCACACCCCTGGCAAACTGTGATGCAATTTCAAGGCCACTGTTCGCTGCCAGACTGGTGTTGATTATAATACAAAAGGAAGCTAATTGAGGCAGTGTAACAGGACAATGACAACAAAGGAGATGGATGCACACCACATGTCCTGTCTGTTTCCGTCTTTGTCCTCGTCCTGTTACGCTGCTTAAATCAGCCATGACCATGGTATATTTCAAGCTGCTGTAACCATATACCTGCCACTCAAATGTTTATGCATGGAACCTAGCAAGCAAACACGGATGTCATCATCATGAAAGATTGAAGCATGCCAGCTATGCAGACACACTCACATTATCATGCACTGGGACAAAAGCACCCATTAGCCCTTGTCTGCATAGGTGATCAACAAACATGCATGTGCTAGAGCAGAGAGTCCCAAACTAGGTTGAACGGTACACTGGAGTTCCATGAATGGCATTTTATGGATACGTGAGCGACTAAAATGAATGCGACCCCATCCCCCTGGGATGGATTTTTACATTAGAGCTTGCATTTAACAATTAAACCACCAGATCTGCACTTTGATAGCCTTGGGCAAAAAAGAGTGATTCATCACAACAACCATTGTGAGGCGGCGGATTAGCACATTGGTGGGAGAAAGAAGGGGGTGTGGGTCTCACCACACTCTGGGAATATAAGTGGGGCTCCACAAGGCCAGGAAGTTTGGAAACCCCTCAACAACAGAATGCTTCTGCTTTTACCTCACAATTGGTCAATCACGGCAGCTTCATCTCAATCACTGCAGCGTATATGGAATGAGACTCTTTGCCACTGAACACTGGTGTTGGTGGGTATAACAATAAATAAATAAATAAATAAATAAATAAATAAATAAATAAATAAATAAATAAATAAATAAATAAATAAAATAAAAAGTGTGCATGTTCTTGTGTGTGTGTGTGAGAGAGAGAGAGAGCTTTGGGTAAGTGAACTGCAACCGAGTTATCCCTTGCACAAGAAGGATTCAGAGGTCCATTTGAATGACACAGCAACCTTACCTTTCATTCCGAAACCTCGAGAAAAATACCTGGACAACTTAATTTGTACTAGTGTGAATAACTTGGCTATCACTGATAAGTAAATGAGGCCATAGCATTACGTAAGCATGCCGGTTTAACCAGATGAAATCTGGTTCATTATTATCCAGTTCCTTAATTCCTTAAATCCAGTTAATTATCACTATCAGTAACATCATGAAAGAGGACGCGAAAGTAAAAGCACAGACCTACAAACTCACTTTTCCTTTCTGGTCATAAACTTGCTACCCAAAGCAGCCATGATGCAGCACCGCATCACTTCAAAGGCACTAACCATCAGTTAGAGCAGATAATTACACATAGCTATGCGTTTTTTTTTTTTCGATTGCAGTATGATAGTAGGAGAGTGAATAAAACTTCAACCAGCACAGGTCATTATAGCTGAAATCACTACAGCATTTATTGCGGCTATTTCAATTCATTTGGAACTTACAGTAACCGCTGCATCAGAGCCATGTGACAATTTTTCACATACTTCAGTAACTAAGTCTTCTAAAGAATGAGACATGCTCTACTATGTTCGTTCCATATAAATAGTAAATGAATAATCTTCACAATTACTGCACTTCAAGTGCTTTTCAATCTAAAGCGCACAACTTTGTATGCTGCCTTCTATAACAATGCAGTAGGGAAAGCTTGTATGAACAGGCACATGTTACTGTCCTGATAGATGCTTTATGAACCCTACATGATGGCACATAGCATAGCAGCAACTTAGGGGCTATATTCAGCTACCTTATGGAATTTTCACGGCTAGGAAAAGGTCAACAAAACACCGATAAAAACTACAATTTGCTTTGCTTGGTTCTCAGTGCCTCTCTCAAACACAGAAACTAGCTTCGAGTAGTAAACTGAATAAGAAAAACCGCTCTCTTTCGACCTGGTAGCATTAGTTTTACAAGGGTCACCATTTATAGTTTATTCCCCTTCCATTTATCAGTCCTACACACGTTCTTCTGCTTTTAAGCTTATTTTGTTAAGCTGACAGGAAGTGCCCATATAATGAACCAGCAGCAACCAAAGTTGGTTTATGTCGCTGCTGCCAGTAAAAAGAAAGGTGAACACATTCGGCTACACCCCATATAAAATGTGCACTGAGTAAAAAGTCAATGAATTAAAGAATTGACTGTGACTATATCATTATGAAGAAGGTTGACAAAAACTTGTTGTCAACTGGAGAATGAACCTAAGTCCAAGCAAGGTATGAATACATGCAAGAAAGGAGACTGCCACTGCATGGAAAAGCAACAAGTTGTCCCAAGTTGTCATGTAAGAACCGTTCCTTCTGATCATACGACAAATGTTGATACACTGTAAGCTGAAGTACAGTTCAAGAGTTGTGGAAATGTTTGCTTGTTTATAGGAAACCAATACTACAATAAAACAAATACTTCAGAGACGAGTCCAACGCAAACATAGGAAGAGGTCTTCATTTTCATTTTACGAGAAATTCGCCTATAGTTGGTGACAACCTAAGAATTACAAACAAGCTCCACTCGCAAAAGCACGGTGCACTTGCCCTTCCCCTCAGAAAGAGAGCCAAGCTTACTGGGTTCCATTCACAATTACATACAAATTATACAGCGTGTTTCAGCGAACGCTTTCAAAAATCTTTAAAAGTTGCCTGTGGCAGATATCACAATTCTAGTTGATGAGCTGGTCTACTCGAAGCGGCGGACAATACTTGCAGAAAAGATTTAGATGCAAAATCCACTAATTAATAAAGGTTACTCTCGAGGAAGAAGAGAGCACTGGTCCCCCTCCCCCTCCCCCATAGAGCACACCTTTTCTGCCGCAAGGCTTGGCCTATTAAACGCAGAAATAAAGACGTATTAAAAAAATCACTAATTAAGAGTTTAACTCATTACATCACAGCCCATATTGCAAGTTACAAATTCTAGGCGTGTTGTTCGCAAGGCGATCCACTTGGAACGAATTTTCAATATGACAACAGTTTTGAGATATAAATTCTCGAACTTTGCGGAGAAATGCATTGGTGTTCCAGTTAACTTGGTCACAAAACGTCGTTTCATGCACTGAAGCACACAAGTAACTGTAATGCCAATGCATTTATGCGCAAAGTTCGGGAATTTATATCTCGAAACTGGTGTCGTCCTGATAATTCGTTCCAAGTGGATCAACCTTGCGAAGTTCATTGCTAGAATTTCTAAATTGCAATACGGGTCATAATATAATTAGATAAAAAGTGAATTAGTGAGTTCTTGTTAATTGGTCGATTTTGCACATCAATATTTTGTGCAAGTAGTGTCTGCCGCTTCGAGTAGACCGGCTCATAAACTAGAATTCGGCTATCTGCCACAGGCAAACTATAAAAAAAATTTGAAAGTGTTCGCTGAAACACCCTGTATACAGCCAAAAAGGTTTGCCTATTTCCCTAATGTTAAGCGGTATTGCATGTTTAAAACAGCTTCATAATTATTTTTTTCCCCGTGCGGTCGGTCTTTCACTGGCTTCAAGGGGAAACGAATATCTAGGGCAAATATTATGGGTGATCCTGATATCCCCCTTAATTATCATCGCCATAGTTATTATTTTACCTTGAAACAACGGGCTTTTATTATCCCATCAGCCCAGCATTTACATTAGAAGAGCGAAGTCACTAAGCAGTGAGTGGACTCCAGCTGACTCGGCTCTCACATGTAAACGACAGGTGCACAGCATTTTGATGGATGGAGCTTGCTTTTGTAATTCTTAGGATGTCGCCGACTACTGTATGACCAAATATTTTCATTTGTATCGGCAAAACAACCGCGAAGCGCGCTTAGGCAACTGCAGCAATATTCTAAACAAAGCTAGTGAAACTGATAATGCGTCACTAATGGGGTTAGAAAAACTGCGTATATCGAAAGGGCAGGTTATGGCAGGCTTCCACAACAGCGCAAAGCACCTGAAACCGTCCTCATCATTAAGTAGACAGCGGCAGTCGTACTCCCATTCCAAGTTGGCACCTCATGCAACGTAACACAGTGCAACACACACGTTCAACAATGCCTTGTGGCATAAAGAAAGAAACACTCTATACATATCTATTCAGAAAATTAGAGCCCGTACAGGATACTTCGCATTGGAAACAAGGTTGGGTGTTGTACTGCAATGTATTCTGGCCCGCAGTTGTAAAAACTGCAACCGAATTTTTGTTGTATCAGATATAACGTATCAAAAGACGTAATAACGTCTATCGCAAAAGTACCACAACTAAGTGTGTGTGTGTGTGTGTGTGCATAAATATCACACAAGCGATTCGGGGGTGAGAAGAGCACGAACGGCCAGTCAGAAACAGGTAATGCTCCCTCGGATTTGCAATGATGTCACAGTTTGACAGCTCGTCCGCGACACCACACAACACAGGGCACGTACCGCGTTGGGTAAAGTTTGCTTTTCACTTAAACATAAAAGACACGTTGTATCCAAGACTCAGGCAACGATGTTTCGCTGAACACCACAAAAATGTCAACGTCAAGAGCACGAACCACTTCCAAAGCGACAGGTTATTAGGCCTAGACCTCCCCTTCTCCTCCTTGGCAGGTTCTCCGAAGAATGCGAGACATTTCTCGGCCAATGCTCGGCAAGCGGCGGCGGCAGCCCGAGAAGATACCGTACGGGCGTTCCGCTCACCAAATGTAAAAGCTTACTCACCCCAAACAATGAGCGGTTCCGAAGTAACTTGTTGCTCACATCCCAAAGAGCACTCGCGATTCACACACACACACACGCAGAGAAATGCGCCCGCAGCCCCACACAGCCACAACAAACTTCAGATGCAAAACATTCCGCTGGCGCACCGACACAGCGGTGGCGCCCTCTCTACCCTCTCCCCGCTCTGAAGTTGAGGAGCATACCGCTCGGCAGGGTGGCAGTCATATCATCCGCACATAGCCGCTTCAGTGACAGACTTCTCGTAAAGTACGACGAGAACGAAATACATAAGCCATAATCGCAAGTATAAATCAACATATAAACAAACAGTTCTAATGTGACGCATGACGGAAGATGTTACTTGTTTACATCTGCTTGCGTTATGAATTACGCAAACGTACACACACAACACGCATGCACGTGAAGTTCCGGCAAATGTGCAGCAACATGTGAGTGTATTTCAATCCAACGGTACATTGGCGAGCGGAAGCACACCGCTCAGAAGCACTGCTGCTCCGCGCAAGGTTGCTAGCGGTGAAACCTCCTCGCCTCCTTCCCCATGCGCAAGAGCGAGCGGCCTGCGTTTCGGCACTACCGGTTTCAGGCATGCCCCCAAGCGCCGTACGCGTACTCCGGCATCTTTTCCTTAACGGAGAAATTATTAAGGAACACTCCACGAGATTGGAATGTAGGCACAAAACAGGACCAATCATACTGCCACCTCGCAAAGAGAACCGCGGTCTCATCGCCATTTCCCAAGCTGTCGCGCTGCATCGCAGCAACAGCAGCGCGTTTCGTGTGTCGTCTGCTTCATCCAGTAGCAGACGACTTCCGCTAGGGACGCGCGCATGTGCGCGCTAGCGTCTGTCCGGCGCCGCGTTGACGCCGCGCCTGTTTCCGCGCCCGTTCAGTCACCGAAAAACGAGGTTGCCACAGCCTTGGCTCCAACTTTTTATTAATGCTTTTTTTTTTACTCACACCCTCTTGCAGAGTCGTGCTTTGGGGCAGCGCCGACCGCGTTTGACGCGCGATCTCAACCTCTGAAGGGGGACGAAGAAAAGAGGGAGGGGGTTGTCGGACGCATGCGAAATGGCATTGTGAAAGAGTCTACAGGCAGCCAGCTGATCAGGAGAAATCTGCAACAAATAGAGCAGCTATGGCGTGCAGCCGTCAGCGTAAATGTCATTATCGGCGTCGCACTTCGCGCATAGCGAACGTAAGGACTCGAGTACCACCAAAGCTACCAGCGTGTGACGTTCGAAAAGCTAGAAGGAGGAACAAAAGTTCGTGCGCACGAGCACTGAGATAAGCAAAAAAAAAAAAAAGAGTTGCAGACAAAAGGGACGGCACACACTCAGGTTAACCTCAGCCACAACCCTACTGCCCACCCCCACATGGCTGAGCCACGCACACCGACACACGCGGCCCGGGATGCACTCGCGTGCGCATAAATCAGCGCGCTCGCACACACACACACTTTTAAAAGGGCACGAACGTATGCTACGGCGCGACCGCGGTTGTATGCGCGCTGTGGCAGCGCGGCGAACTCGCATTCCGCCCACCTCACTGATTACCTTCGGGTGAGGCGCGGCGGCAAATTGCAGCGGCCCGTGCAGGCAGACTAGCATTTATCTTGGGACGGAGAAGGCGAGCGGGGTCTGGAGAGAGATAAGCGGGGCTCAGTGAGCCTGTTGTATAGCTAAAAGAGCGGCGAAGCAGCCGTAGCGGCGATGACGCAAGGCCACGTCTCAGCGCGAACTCTATGGGATATGCCGGCATGCCGACGGGCTGGCCGGCTTGCCGGCCAGAGATGCGCACCACTCCGGAAGTCCTGCGCCCCCCCCTCCCCCTCCTCCCTCCTTTTGCAACTCGTGGTATACTCGGCCGGCGAAAACATCCTCAGTGCGGTCGTTACGGTATAATGTCGAATACCACCGCAGAGGCCAGCAGAGCCGAGTGTACGTCGCCCTCCCTTTAATGGCAACGTGTATAGCACCATATCAAACCAGTCAGCGGATACTTCGTCCCTACGACGTCCTACGACGTCCGTGCCCGCAGCGCGCCCTACAAGAGGTCGCAGGTCTTGTCAGGTGCACTCCCGTGTAGATACCAGATTTGCCTATAATAAAATTAAGAAAGTCCGGCACATGCGCTTATTCGGCAACTGAAGCGCTGCTCCAGATTCTAAGCGCACAAAGCAACATTACAACATCCTAGAGCTAAAATTAAGAAAAAAAAGTGGGAGGGTATACATAAAAAAAAGTATGAGCAGTTAAGTAATTACTGCAGTTCGCTATGACCACTAATGTAACGCTGTCAGGACACGCACGTACGGAGTTTTCCGCACCTGCGCCCGAAGTGCAGCCCCTGCTGCTTCTTCCCTCTTCCATGCCTTTTTGCCTGCTTTCGCTCTTTCTCGCTCGATGTTCATGAGATGCACGCCTAGCTGAAAGCAAGCTAATTTATGCAAATCGGTCGCAAGCAAGGACGCCCTGTGTTAAGAACTCTTATGTTGTACTATCCGGACGAAGTACAAGAAGGCGACACGCACGTCATGACCTTTAAACACTCGCCATGACCCAGGACTAGCCCACCAAGAAGCCATAATGATGTACTGAACTGTCGAATGCGGTGGAGTGTGGGATCACGTTTGCATGGGTGTGAACATGAGCGCGTCCTCAAAGCGTGTTTCAGTCAGTCTTCGACGTCCTTGAGATCGCCAGCGTCACGTTTTTTTCCCTCGTTCGGGCGACCGAGATCGAAGAAGTAATGAAATGTTCAGATACTCATTTGACCGGGCCCTTCTGCAAACGCTTTAGCCGCGGTCGTTAAAGGGACACTACAGAGGAACACAAAGTCAGTTTATATTGATAAAGTATTCGTCAGAAGCTTTAGTTTCATTCATTTTGGGGAATGGGGCTGATCGCTGGAAGAGAAGGCCAAACTTCCATTTTTCGAATTTAGCGCCGAATCCA
The DNA here is from genome assembly GCF_050947875.1 of Dermacentor variabilis. Taxonomy (NCBI): domain Eukaryota; kingdom Metazoa; phylum Arthropoda; class Arachnida; order Ixodida; family Ixodidae; genus Dermacentor; species Dermacentor variabilis. The sequence continues at coordinate 47,043,638 of NC_134572.1, forward strand.
CAGCCTCAGGTGGGCCTCTTCAATTTGTCGTACCGCACTGTCCTGAACCAGGAGCTATCCGAGAAGTGGCATGTGTTACGCTCATTGGCTGAAAGCAGCGCCTCGGGAAGTCCGGGAGCGGTCAGGCACAGATTATCGAAGAGGCAGGTCAATTGTCGTCACGATGACGTGGCGTGCACGGATATCAAAAGAAAATCTGGAGGACGCTCAAGCTTCGCTTTAAGAGTGGAACGCGAAAGCATTCAAAGGTTCCTGACTTCTTGTCGCGCTTCCCGGCAACCGCAGCTTTCTTGCGGATGGATGGATGCATAGAGTTTCTCACTACATTACCTAGAGGGAAATCTGGCGCTGCTGCGCTGTGGTATGCATGGGAATGCCGGTATATTGTGGATTCGGATTGGCATCGTTCTCGTAGAGACAGGACACCTTGAAGACGCGCTTGGCAAGTACCGTTCCGTCTGTCACAATGATTCATTTTCTACTAGAAGAGCACGTGAAAAGCTGTTTTAGCTTTATTATTACGCGAAAACATGTTTTGTTTAACTATGAGAACTTGTTAGAGCGTGTACGATTATATGTTACGTAAAAAGTATCAGCGGGCCGCTAAAGTTGGAGGACAGACGACAAGGTTCGCGCTCGCTTTGAAACAGTTGATCCTCTGTTCTTGCTTTTCTTCGCTTGGTCATGCATCATGGGTGAGTAAAGATGTAATATGCGTGAATGGAAACATTTTATCAAGATTTTACTTTGAGAACGCGTTATTTGCGTAGCCATACCACGTTTTAGACGAAGCCTCTTGCAACACCAGCCAACACGAGCCTCGCAGACACATATACCGTCATTCCCATGACGGCACGGTGCCCCTTAAACTCCTATAACCGGTGGCGCCAGATTACCCTCTAGGTGTTTAGTGAGAAACTCTATGGATGGATGATGGATGGATGGATGGATGGATGGATGTTATGAGCGTCCCTTTTAGAACGGAGCGCTGGGTTGCGCCACCAAGCTCTTGCTATTATACTGCCTAATGTCCTACCTAGGTTAAACAATGAAAAAAAAAAAAAAAGAAACACTATGAACTACCACGCCCAAATTTTCTGATCCCCTATTGCGAACTTTGCTTTTGTACGTCTCCGACTTTTGTCGTTTTCCTACCTTTCTTCCACCAATCCTCCAATCGCCTCTTACTAATGCCTATAGCGGACATGTTCGCTTTACCACTGCTCCCGCTGAACCCAAGGGCTTCAAGGAGGCCAGTGGTGCCTAAATCGACTGCTGGGTAGACGTCTTCACATTCTAATAAAACATGCTCCGTCGTTTCCCTAGCTTTACCGCAGCAAGCACATGCTTCTTCTTCCTTCTTATATCTCGCTTTATAGGTGCGTGTTCTAAGGCATCCCGATCTCGCTTCGAAAAGTAATGAGCTTCCCTTTGAGTTCTCATAAAATGTTTCTTTCCCGATTTCGTTTTTTCCTCTTAAGTAGCTACTCATGGCAGGTTTCTTTTCCAATGCCGCCACCCATGAGATTATTTCAGCCTCTGACTTTCCGCTTGACGTTCTTTGTTGCTGTGTTGCCTCCCCATACAGGCCGCATACTTGCTGGTGAGCTTCCTAGTTCTTTTCCTCCTCTGTGAATCAATGTTTTTTCCTGTACAGATACCTGAAAGGTACCTGCGCATGCGCGGAGGCGAGCGCCATCTAGATGGCGTTGTTGCAAGGACCCGAGCGGGCCGCGCCACTCCATGAATGGTAGAAACGCTGGGAAAAGGGGCTTGCGTTTGAGTTTCTGCGTAACAGAATTATTTTTTCTGGTACATCGAAATTACAATCCGACGCTATATCATGTCTGTAGGTGGTGTTTAGGTAGAACTTTACGATTTTTTCTGACGCATTTTAATTTGAGAAATTCAATTAGTTCAGTAATGCCTCTGCGCCACACGGAGCGCCTGCGTGGTTGTGGTCCGGAATGATTTTTCGCGCAACGACGTCCGACGCCGTATTTGTTGCGACACGGGGTCTTTAACGCGCACGCGTTGATATAATTTTTTTTTTCTGTATTCGATGTGTCGCGCACGGTGCAGTTGAAAGTTCTCAGTTCAGTACTCCGTCTCTTTCAGCATACAAATAAAGTCTATCGCCACCGATAAAAAGTAAACTATAGGGCCTGAGCAGACGCGTCGAAATTTACGGCGGGCTGGTGCGGGAACCTCGAGGTGGCGTCACCGCCCGCGTTTTGTACTCGCGCCTCTTTTCTGGCTTACTCATCTCTTCTCACCGCGCGGCATTATTATTACTTATTTTTGTGTGGCACGGTAGAAGCGCGTTTACTAATACAGCTAAACACACCTTCCATTTCATTGTCCCTCTAATGTTGCATGCGTCGTGGCGTGCAAAATCAGCTCGCGTGAAGCGAATTACATCAACACAGTGATCTCTGCGGCGGCCGCTCGGAACGACCAACATGCGCGTGCCTTCGTCTCGCTCCACCGCGACCGGAAGGGAAAAGGGGCCGCCGGAGGAGAGACTCCACTACTCGACGCGGCCTATCGCCGAAGATCGGGGCCGATGTGGTCACGAAACGCGATTACCCGCTGGTTCGCTCGCTCGTCCGCTGGAGCGCGATTGTAAGCTCATGCCGCCGTGCCGGCAATGGGTAAGCAACGTTCTAAGGCGAACCGGAGTTCTTTGTTTGTGTTTCGGGATTTCCATCGCGAACACATATAACGTGCGCGAAGTGTTGTGCAGAGCTTGTTTGTTTGTTTCGTTTTATAATACCTTACCCGTATCGCGGGGGGAGCATCGAGTAAGGAGATTTACAATACTAAAACAGTACTGGAGCATCAAGACAACACAGTACACACTGAACAAGACAAAACAAACGAGATAAAGAAAAGAAACGCAAGCATCAATGCATTACAGCATTAAAAAATAATATTTACTAACCGGCACGTGTAACAAAAGCAGGATGAACGGATGTTGTTATACATTTTTGGGAGAACACGTATTGCTGCAACTTCACACGAAAGGATGCCAGACGGGGTACTAAAACTTCTGTTTTATTATTATTATTATTATTATTATTATTATTATTATTATTATTATTATTATTATTATTATTGTTGTTGTTATTATTATTGCGTTTTATGCGTTCGCGCTTTGTATTGCGTTTTACATATCGGTTCTCTTTAATAACTAACCTGAAGTCCCCGGTATTTACAGCTATAGTACATGTAAATATGCATGCGAATACATCTGCATGCATATTGCAAACTTGCTAACTTATTAGTCTGCTCTCGAAACGGGGAAGTCAGTAAATCTCAATTGACATTAATATATTATAGTTTCTTCTTGTGTGTGTGTAAGTGTGTGCGTGCGTGCGTGCGTGCGTGCCAGTCCCTAGTCAACATTTGTGAAATACTTCCTTAAGTTAACGCTATATTAGGTACATTAGTGCACAGGGGGAAAGGTTTCATTTTCCGTAGGAAGCTGGGATCCGACGAGCTTTTCCAACATCCTCTCTCCCTCCCCTGCACACACACACACACACACACACACACACACACACACACACACACACACACACACACACACACACACACACACACATATCTTATTTTCTGACGTCACAATGAACACGTTTTTGTGCGTACGACGCGTCTTATAAATAACACTCAAGGAATACATTCGGATATACGCATATGTATCTTTTTTGTGTGTGTGAGCCTTTCATTGATTAGTTTATTGCGACTGATATTAAACCGGTTCTGTCAATTTCCATGCAGGAGATATAAAAGTCATGAAAAACTACACCACGAGCTATACATCATCGTTCGAAATAGGTTGTGGAATGATGTGCAGGCTGCGGAACTGGTGGCGTTCACAAAGCAACTAGCATTTTTGCTTGGCACTGCCAGAACTTTATATATTGGCGTGCCTGTACTTCGATGAAGAAAAGGACAACGCGAATATGCAGGAGGAGGAGGAGGAATAAACTTTTATTCTAGAACCAGCACTTTATGATGGCCGGGCCTAAGCCTCCCACGAAGGGACGTCGAGGGCTTGCCTCGCCGCCGCATCGCGGGCGTGCTGGGTCGCCCAGGTTTGGTCGTCGAGGGCGGAGCTCCGCAGAGCCTCATGCAACCTCGACGAGAGAGTCGTGGTGTTAGTCTGGGTGTACTGTGCTGGGCACTCCCATAGCATATGCGGAAGCGTAGCCGGGTGAATTCCACAGCACCGGCAGTTGGGGGTAGTGTAGACGTCCGGAAATATAAGGTGGAGGCGGGCGGGTGAAGGGTACGTGTTTGTTTGTAGTAGACGCAGGGTGGTAGCCTGCGCCCGGCTGAACTTTGGGTGAGGCGGGGGGAAGATTCGGCGACTGAGGTGAAATGCCTTAACGAGATCGTTATAAGTTGTCAGACTTTCCCTGATGTCCAACTCATCTCCAGTGACTCCGGCGCGGTTGACTAGACCTCGCGCAATGGAGTGGGTGACCTCGTTGAGATTGGGGAGGTGTGGGTGGACAGGGCCCGCATGGGCCGGGATCCATGTTAGGGAGATTATGCTGTCTTTAGAGTGTGGTGCCTGGCAGAGGATGCGAAGAGCTTGGGGAGAAATACGGCCTTTGCTGAAGTTAGTAACGGCTGAGCGAGAGTCACACACTATGGTGTGACAGGTGGGATCTAAAGTGGCCAGGGCGATGGCCACTTCTTCAGCCGTCTCGGAAGTGGGGGTAGTGACGCTGCAGGCGTGGCGTAGGGCTCCATCGCGTGTGGCGACGGCCACAAATCGTGTGCCATGGGAGTATTGGGCTGCATCAACAAATGTGACGCCAGGTACGTGGGCAAGGGCTTTTATGATAGCTCCGGCCCGAGCTTGGCGCCGGGCCCTGTTGTATTCAGGGTGCATATTTCTAGGGATAGGGTCTATGTAGATCCAGCTACGTATGTCGGTCGGGATCGGTTGTTTGGGGCCCTGTTGCTGATGGTAGGTGAAGCCAAGCGTGGACAGAATAAAGCGCCCCGTTTCAGTAAGGGTGAGCCGTTCAAGCTGGGAGCGTTGTTGGGCTTCAATGAGTTCGGTAAGGTTGTTGTGAACTCCCAGTTGGTTGAAGAGTTCAGTGCTGGTGCAATGCGGGAGCCCAAGTGCTTGCTTGTAGACCCCTCGTATGAGGGTGTCAAGCTTGTTTTGCTCAGCCCGGTACCAGTTGAGGTACGCAGCAACGTACGTAATGTGGCATATGACAAAGGATTGGACGAGTCGGAGAAGGCTTTCTTCTTTGAGTCCTCCTCGACGGTTAGATATACGTTTAAGAAGTCGTAGGGTGTTTTGCGATTGGGCACAGATCTTGTTGAGAGCCAAGGCGTTGGAGCCGTTGGTAGAGATGGTGAGACCGAGAACCCGGATACTAGGGACGTGTGGGATAGGACTGCCATCTTGAAGGCGTAGGGTGATGGCGTCACAGGGTCGGTGATCAGATTGGTGTTTGGGAGGGCGACCCCGCTGAATGGGCTTGTATAACAGAAGCTCCGATTTAGCCGGCGAACAGCGCAGGCCGGTCCCTTGGAGATAGGCTTCAACCGTGTCAATCGCCGTTTGGAGGGCTGATTCCACTTGACCATCACTGCCTCGGTACGACCAGATGGTGATGTCGTCGGCGTAGATGGTATGGTTGATATTGTCGACTTGCTGTAGGTGCTTGGCAAGGCCAATCATGACTAAGTTAAAGAGCATGGGAGAGATAACTGAACCTTGCGGGGTGCCTTTGCTGCCAAGGGGAAGCTTGTCTGATCGTAAATCCCCGGCCGAGAGGGTAGCCGTGCGATTGGAGAGAAAGTCACGGATGTAATTGTAGGCTCGCTCTCCCAGGTGGAGGTTGGAGACCTGGTCAAGGATAGCTGCATGGGAAATGTTATCAAAGGCTTGAGCGAGGTCGAGTCCGAGGATGGCTTTCATGTTACGGGAACGATCGTTTAGCACTTGATGTTTGAGCTGCAACATAGCGTCTTGAGTAGAAAGGTGAGGTCGAAATCCAATGATGGTGTGGGGATAGAGAGAGTTGTCCTCGAGGTGACTGTTGATGCGTGCTAAGAAGGCGTGTTCCATCACCTTGCCTACGCATGAAGTGAGGGAGATGGGCCTTAAGTTATTGAGGCTAGATGGTTTGCCAGGCTTTGGGATTAGGATAACGTTGGCAGTCTTCCAGGCGGATGGAAGGGCACCACTGCGCCAGCAATCGTTGATGTAGTCAGTCAGATGGGACACGGACTCGTCATCGAGATTGCGAAGGCTTTTGTTAGTGACCCCATCTGGCCCTGGAGAAGAACGACCGTTAAGCTTGCGTAGAGCGGCATGTATTTCAGATACGCTGAAATCGGCGTCTAGTGTAGGGTTGGGGCTACCGATGTAATTGCTGTGTGGACTGACTTGTCCCCTGGAGATATATCTGGCGCAGAGGTAGTCAAGCACCTGTTGTGGACCTTGCTTAAGGGTCTCCGTATACAGGAGCTTCTGCAGCTGATCCTGTTGGGTGGTGCGGGTGGTGGTATTATCAAGCAAATGTTTGAGGAGTTTCCACGAGGAAGGGCGATGAAGTTGTCCATCCACCGTGTTACACAGCTCAGTCCATTGTTGCCGGCTCAGGGTTTGACAATGCTCCTCGATGGCTGTGTTCAGTTTGGAGATCTTAGTTCTGAGGCGACGGTTTAGGCGCTGCCCCTTCCATCGAGCTAGGATAGAGGCTTTAGCCTCCAGAAGATGGGCGAGGCGGCTATCCATGCGTTCAACTGAGGCATCTGTAGTTACCACCCGAGTGGCCGTTTGAACATCAGTGCGTAGCGCTTGCATCCAGGTGTTAATGTCAGCATTAATGTTAATGTTATCAGCAGAAGGCGAATATGCATTATTAAACTTTTATCGCCACAGGGCTGGTCTGGCACCGTCTCCTATGTACCCATTCTGTGCAGTAGATGAGACCATATATATTTTTTTTATTATTATGCCGCCGTTTTTCTTCTTTAAGGAAAAAAGATTTTAGAACCAACATTCACGCAATTTGGTTTAAATTTTTCCATTCTAAATGTCCTTTCTCCAGGAGCCTCCTCTCTTGGAAACTACCACAGGGATGTCTGCTCAGCCGTGGAGGAATTCATAGTTGTTTCAAGACGATTCTCTTAAGTTCTTCATACATTATTTTTATCCGCTTCCACATGTCACTTTTACCATTTTTTGTAATAGCAACATCTTCTTAATACCATCCAAATCTTGGCCAATCCCCAGCAGTGGGCATACGCCATCGAAGAAGGATATCCTATCCTATCCTATGCATGAGCGTTTTTATCAAGACGCAGTGAATAAGTCGCGGTTGCGCTCAGTATTAGAAGTGTGGCCAATCCCCCTCCTGGGTACGAGCCATGTTTTGAAACAACAACAACAACAACAACAATGCGAACTGCCGCTGTGCCTCCTGAATAGTGCTATACGACCCCTGTTTTTGACGCTGCGACAATGGTGGAGGTGCTGGAGCCTGCAACCCCATGGCAACCCCTATTCGGCGCCGTACACCCAGTCCCGAAGCTCCACCTTTCGTAACGACTCCAGTCCGTAGGCGCCCATTCCGACGGTTACGATACTTATATAATGCGAAATTTGAGCGCAGCTGTGCTTTTATTTCGCGATATATTGAGGCAGAGAATTTGAGACCGAAATCACCGCACCGACTGGCAGTGGTCCAGTGCCGTCAGTACCTTCGCAGAGGGAGGAGCAGTATGAAACGCTCGCATGATGGGCGACATCGGAGCCAGCCGTGGAAGAAGACGACGACGAACGCGCGAGCAGTGGCACGAGCGCGTTCGCGCGGTTACGCCGAGGGACGGCGACGCTCGCCCCAGAGCTGCGCTCTAATACTATGGCGCCATCTTGTACTCTCGTGCCGCACTCTGCTTTCCGTCTCGCCCTTTCGCCATACTCTCCTCCTTCGCTTCCCTCCTCGTGCTTTCACTGTATTCTCCTCTTCCGCTTTCCTCCTCGCGCACTCTTCGCTATCGCCGTCCTTCACCCCTGCTGCGAACCGCGTTAGCTCTTCAACCCTTCACTGTGTTCGTTCGCTCGGTTACATCGAGGGACGCCGAGGCACCGCCGACGCCCTCTAAAGAAAATCCACCTCCATTCCAGCCTGTGAAAATGGAATATGGCGAAGCTGTCGCCGACGTTACGCAAGCACCACCACAAGCGGTGTACGTCATGCGCGCACGCACGCGTGCGGAAGTGCAGCATACATGGTCATTCTTCTGGGTCCTCCGCCAAACGCAAGTGCATTATTGAACTAAAAGAATGTTTAAAAGTAAATTGTCTCAGAAAGCGCGTGAAGTACGACTTACACACAAGCTGCAGAAATGATAGCTTCGGATTGTTATTCGAATATGCGAGAAAGCATAAATCTGTTACGCGGAAGCTGAAAGACAAAACCATTTTCCAGCTGCCCTTTGAGGTCTGTCTGAATGGCCACGGCCGCTGTGTAACGATACCGTTAGCACAGCAGAATTCTTTGTTTTTTTTTAAAAGATAGGTAGGACATTAGGAAAAATAATAACAAGAGCTGGTGACGCAACCCACCGTCCTGTTTCAAGGGGGACGCTCATATATCATCCATCCATCCATAAATCCTCGTTCTTGTAGGCCCCCCGCCTAGCGCAACTGCGTTATTGAACTAACTGAATTTCTCAAAGTAAGATGTGTCAGAAAATTCGCAAAGTACGAATTACACACAAGCTGCAGACATGATAGCATCGGATTGTAATTCGAGTATACGAGAGAACTGTTACGCGGAAACTAAAAATCAAGGCCTTCCAGTTGCCGTTGGTTTTTGGGTGAGCACGCCCCGAAAAATCCCGACCAACTAGAGGCAAGTAGCTTCGCTGTAAAATAATGATGAGGTAGCCGCCGCTAGTGCTTCTAATGTGCTTGTCCTATTGTCAGGATTTGCAGAAATAAAGCGAAAGTATTAATTGAAAACCGCGCACGTCCGCGCCAACCATGATGCAGTAACCTTTTAGCCACAATAAAGTTTTAGCTGAAAAGGTAGAGGCAACTCAAAAGAAACCCCAAGTGATGTGGGTAATAGAACTCTGGTTGACACTTTGGGGGGGGGGGGAAGGCTCTGCCTCACCCCTGGAAACATCGGAGGCGCTCCGGCCACTGAGCCTGCCCCCCCCCCCCCCCCCCCTGTAGTCGGCGCATATATGATCTATATAAGTAGCATTCAAACCAAAGTGTAATATGTATGATCGACGCGGTATGTGTTGGTGAAACAAATTATTGGTTAGTCTTTTAATTGTGTCAAAACGAAATACTAATTTGTGTTTCCTTCAACATCGGACCATCCATTCAGCTGACATCCTACAATCGCCGAAGTTATAGCGAAATGAGCTTTATCTGCACTTTAACACGGTACATGCACATTGAATGTGCTCATTCCGTCTACAGCCTATCTTCAAACTCCGTTCCGTAATTTTGTTGCAGAGTTCTATGACAGATACTTCAAGAGTGCTAAGTTTTATCGCGTCAAATCATTGAAGGTATCTTGCAAGATCGCCACCTTTCATTTCCATATGACGCTGGGATTGCCACTGGTGTCTCACAGCAAGAGGAAAAAACTGGCGCCGGGAAATTCTGGCGTCACTTACTTGCCAATAAACTGCTTCGCCGACTGTCTGTCTTCACCTTTGTCCTGGCGAAGCCTAATGAGGACGAGGGGTTGAGAGGTCAGCCGCCTTCTTCCTACCCTTACTACTTCACTGTGTTGACGGCAGCAATAGTTTTCAACGTTGCACACATACAAAGCAGACTAGCTCATTATAACAAACATAATTACTCAGCGGCTTTATGTCCGATCTCTGCAAGCGGTTTGCCATGGGAAATTATGCGACAGACAGCACGTAATCCGGCACGTGGTCCACCAGGGCCAATCATATCATTAAGTATGGACAGCTGGGCTAGTTGGTTGTGATTAGCATTATGAAACATCGGTCCAGCGCACAAATGAACACGGACGAGAAGGGAAGGACAACACGAACGGATTGAAGTCCGGCGTTCGTGTTGTCCTCTCCCCGTCCGTGTTCACTTGCGCGCTGGAACGATGTTTCATAATGACAATCATACCACGCTTTTGTTAAAGCAAGTTTATGACTGTTCGGACCCCTAATCAAAGTCCAGGCGCTGGTAGAAGCCGCGCGTGATCGGCACTTCGAGGACTCGCCGAGCCAAGTGGGCTAAGTTCAGACTATCCCGCCAAAAACAATATATTCAAATGAATGCGGGCGCTGTCGTCAGTTCCGTCACACGTTTGACAGGAGGCTGCAAGGATAACTTAGAATACCTTCTTGCTTACGAAAAAAAAAAAAAGACAACGGAAGTAAGGCATTTCTTCCGGTATGCTTGCCCATTCCCCACTCTGGTACGCGTCATGTTTGAGGCTCATAATCATCTGCTTGCAGTGAAGGGATACGAGTAGCAACTATACAAGAGGAGTGCGCTATGCCGGCACGCTGTCATCGTTGACGCGTTGCAACATTTAGTATGGAAACAACGCAAATAATGGGACAAGGGAGAAAGCCATGTTTCCGTCCTGCCTCATAATCAGATCGTAGTTTCAGCACGTAAACCCCCCATGCACTAACTACGCAAACAGCAAGCTCGTTGGAACATCCACCGGGGGTGTGGGGATCAGCATACTCCGTTTCCGTATACCACTATGAGGGAGCCGTAATATGCTATAATATATATATATATATATATATATGGGTCTCCCCACTGATTTCTGATTGCTGCACAGCGCATGCGGTGACGTCATCGTAGCCGCCACATTGTGGCAGAGCTATCACGGCGAAAAGCTGCGCGTTAGCTCGCTACACTTATCTCTACACTTATCTGTGAAATAAAGGACGTCCATGACGTCACGCGAACACGCCCTGCAGGAAAGTATGCGACACTTCAGCGCGGTCGCCAAGACGTTTTACAGATATTTAGCATGATTAAAAGCTTTAAACCGATCTGCTTATCTTCAGCAGTGATGTGGAGGCTCAGACTACATGAGGTCCATTCCATTCGCCTGCACTTTCACGAAGTGCTGCACTTTGCTATTCGTTTCACCAGTTCGGTGCCTGCACGTCGCCATTCGTTTCACTCAGTGCAGGTTTCGTGCAGGACGAGTTCACAGTATTCCCTGCACTCGTCGAAAGGTAGTGCACCATTGGTGTAAGAGGTGTCGTGCCAGTTCCGCAAGAGCAGGAAATTGTGCTGAATTAGCGGGAACTAGTTCACGAAGTGCATGCAGGGTGAATCGAATGGGTCCATGCAGTATGGGACATCGCGTGATCACGTCATTACTCACGTGATGTCACGCTTTTATACGTTTGAAAAAGTAAGCGCGAGGCGAAGCGAGGTTCAATGCCAAAATAATGTTGTGTACGTACCGGCTCCCTCCATCCTGCTACTTAAAAAAAAAGGGTGATAGAAAGAAAGCAGTATAGAACGAGTACGGGACGCTGCTCATACTACATACTTATGGAACAATACAATGATGCTGTAAATGGTACAACTGGGTACCTTGGTACGTACAATAAGGGATTGCGGTATCACGCAGTATTTGTTGCTGAGCTAAGCTGGTTCATATTTGTTTAATTATATAGTGTAAAAGACGCGCAACCGTATGAAGAAATCGTCGGGACAGGAAAGGTCGGATAGGCTCTTTCCTGTCCTGTCGTTTTCTTGATATCGTGTCGAGCCCTTTACACCATAACCAAGGGACCCAGTGTCGTCACGTATATACCACGCTGAGGTAACAGACAAAAACAGTAATCAAACAACGCACGAGATAACAGAAGTAGCGGAAATCACCAGGCGTGGTAAAAAATACGTCAGCGCTCCCTCGATTGAGCTATCTCAAAATAAAATATAAACTACATATGCATATGCACGCAGGCCCCGCGCAAAGTTGGCATTAGGTCGCTCGGCGGATATGCTTGTTTCCACTTGTAATTTAGAAAGTATACAGTATACGTTGATATTTGAGCACGACGACAACGTGTCCACTGCAATTGCACAGAAGTTACAAACGCTTCACGCACATCACGTAATAATTTGTTGCAGGTCGCCCTTTCCGTTCTGTATTCATTCTTTCGTCTCTCAAACCGCGTAAGTCTTTGTACGCTAGCTGGTTAAGCTGAGTCAAGAACTCGCCCAATCATTCCACTGGATTCCGGGGTCGGATGAGACGGACTGCAGAGTGCGGCACCATAAATTAGATCAATTTCACTATGCACCATCAGAGCGCAAGCGCAGCGGCCCTGCCGGCGCGTTGATGACAGTACGGTGCTTGGCGCCTTCCCGCTGAATTGGGGTTTAAGGTAGCACTGAGGAGAACGCCAAGGATAATGACATTGGTGGATTTTCCCCAAGAATTTCAGAGGGAAGCAGTGGGCGGAGGCATGTATTGTACGTCCCTATAATGTCCCGCTCCCATTGTGAAGCTCTTCATTCTCACCTCCCCGCATTTTGATCGCAAGGGCTCCGCGGCTTTGTCGCGGTCCCAACGCAACATAGTTCTTATACCATAGCTCTTCTTCAGCCCGATAAGGTCTACTACTACCAGCTGCCGGCTGCTTCGCGGCGGCCTCCGAGACCTCCGCTCAGGCAACGCGCGCCAAGAATGCTTGAAGACGACGTTATTCAGAAGCCGAAGAGTCCTCGGGCGTCGCCAGTGGTGTTAGTCAAAAAAAAAAAAAAAAAAGAAAGAAAAAAGAAGGATGGCAGCTCACGTTTCTGCGTTGATTACCGCAAGCTCAATCAGATCACCAAGAAAGACGTTTACCCGCTACCTCGCGCAGACGATTCCCTCGATAGACTGCGACGTGCACGTTATTTCTCGTCGATAGATTTAAGGAGCGGGTACTGGCAAATAGAAGTTGACGAGAGAGACCGAGAAAAAAAACTGCATTCTTGATACCTGACGGCCTCTAAGCACACACACGCCTAAGGAAAGTCCCTTAGGCTTGTGCTCTGTGCCGGCAACATTTCAGCGGTTAATGGACTCAGTATTCTCAGGCCTCAAGTGGCAAACGTGTTTATTATACTTGGACGATGTGATTGTATTCTCTGCAACTTTTGACGTGCCCCTGAGGCGACTACATGTGGTTTTTCAAGCCATCCCATCTTCCGGTCTCCCGCTGAAGCCCGAAAAAATGCCACTTTGGCTTTGAAGAGCTTCTCTTCCTCGGTCATGTGGTCAGCAACGAAGGTGTACGGCCTGATCCCGACAAAATAGCTGCCGTTGAAAATTTTCCAGTGCCATCTGACAAAAAGGCAGACAATTTTTAGGTCTGTCTACATACCAACGTTTCATTCGGAACTTTTCACGAATTGCGTCACCGTTGACACGCCTCGCCAGGACAGACGTCGCGCTCGTATGGGGTGAAGAACAGCAACAAGCGTTCAACGAGGTGCGGCAACGCCTCCAAAAGTCCCCAGTCCTTGGACACTTTGACGAAGAAGCCCTGACAGCGGTTTACACCGACGCCAGCAATGTCGGCTTAGGAGCAGTACTCGTGCAGTGGCAAGACGGCGTTGAACGAGTAATAGCTTACGCAAGCAGAACCCTTTCCCGCACGGAAGCGAATTATTCCACCACGGAAAAATAGTGCCCTGCGCTGGTGTGGGCCGTTATGAAAGTTCGTCCGTATCTGTACGGCCGCTTCCTTATGACCACCAATCCCTTTGTTGGTTGATGAACTCAAAAGATCCATCAGGACGATTGGCGCGCTGGAGCCTTAAGCTTCAAGAATTCGACATGGTTATTGTCTATAAATCGGGAAAGCGGCATACGGATGTCGACTGCCTTTCTCGCGCCCCATTCAAATCTGCCAATGCAGAAGGTGACGACGATGCAGCCTTTGCCGGAGTTGTCAACAGAGCTACAATCGCACAGCGGCAACGCGACGTCCCGGAATTGCAACCCATTATTAACTTCTTGGATATACTGGCGCACTTCCGTTGTCCCAAAGCTTTCTGCAAGAGGACTACTATCACTTTGCTTGCGTAACGACGTCTTGTATAAGGCGAACTTCTCTCCGAACGGAAACACCTACTCACTCGTCTTCTCGAACACCTCTCAGGAGTGAATTCACGTATTACAGGCATGCCATGATGAAGCAACATCTGGTCATATGAGGTACACACTAACGCTGTGTAGGGTAAAGCAAAAATACTATTGGCCAGGACTCACGGCGACTGTTCAACAATACGTCCGGACATGCGCTGAAGGCTGCAGCGGCAAAAAGTGCCAGCAGTCAAACCAGCAGGCTTCCTCCACCCTATTGAAATGCCCGCAACTCCATTTGCTCAAGTCAGAATGGATCTTCTAGGCTCATTCCCAACTTCTGCTGTGGTTCACAGATGGATTATCGTAGCCACAGAATACAAGTAAAACTCTTGCTTGGGCTAGTTGGTTCATGCTTGGCGTAGTAAAGGCAAGGCGCAGAAGACCAAGACTCAAGAAGAACAACACAAATGACAGGACCGGCGCCGGTCCTGTCATTTGTGTTCTTCTTCCTGAGTCCTGGTCTTCTGCGCCTTGCCTTTACTACACCACAGCATACCTCACTCGCCACGCCGAAACCAAAGTTCCGGAGCGGAGCACGGCAAGTGAAGCAGCCCGATTTTTTATAGAGAATGTTGTACTGAGGCCAGGCGCTCCAACAGTAGTATTAACTGAGAGGGGAAGTGCATTTACAGTCGAGCTATTGGACACAATATTAAGGCTTAGTGGAAAGGCTCATCGGCGAACAACGGCGTGCCATCCGCAAACGAACGGACTGACAGAATGCCTGAATAAGACGCTCGCGGATATGCTCTCCATGTACGTGGATGTGGAGCACAAGAAATGGGATGAAGTATTGCCGTATGTCACCTTCGCATACAACACGGCTCAGCAAGAGACAACACGAATGACACCGTTCCGTCTCCTACATGGTCGTGAAGTCACAACTATGCTAGATGCGATGCTGCCACATGAATGCGATGGCATCGAAACGGATGCTGAAGACTTCACTCAGCGTGCTGAAGAAGGGCGGCAACTTACTTCGCACACGTATTCATAGGCAGCAGGATTACAACTCGATACTCTACAATCTTCGTCACCGACCAGTCTCCTACGAGCCCGGAGAGAGAGTTTAGGTTTGGACTCCCATTCGCCGTAGCGGCCTTTCGAAGAAACTGTTAAGGCGCTACTTCTGGCCGTATAAAGTTCTTCGGCGGCTCACTGATGCCAACTACGAGGTTGCTCCCGATAGTCCGCATTGCTCAAGGCATCGACGGCATCTACCGGAGGTTGTGCACGTGGTCCGGATGAAGCCCTATTTGTCCGAGTGAATTCACTGCACCGCAAGCGTGTCCCGGTCCCGTTGCCATGACGATAAAGCATCGGGGTGATGCTTTCTAGGAAGAGAGGCTAATGTCACAACTAAATACTAGCAAGAGAACAGAAGAAAATGAACTGAGGGACACGAGCAGCGACCAAGCTCCCTTTGAAAGAAGACGAAGCTGGCGCGTCGGCTCTTGTGATCTCTGAGCGGCACAAAATGAATGCCTTGTTAACAATTCATTTACTTCTACTTCAATTTAGAAAATTCAGAAAGTAAAAGCACACATTCACAGTTTAAATCTTACTAGTATTGTTATCCGAAATTTAACTTTCTCATATTTAAGTATACCCTTTATATTATGCATTTCAGTAACTTTTCCCCCTTCTTTTTTCTTTTTTTAGTATTCCTGTACACGCAAGGCTTATTATAATATTGATGACTACTTTATCTCATGTATTGACAGTGTATTTTTCATCTTGGATTATATATTTATTTTTATTTATTGTGTTAATTATTTATTAACTAATTTATTTCATTTTCTCAATCATATTACCACCCGATTCGTGGCCTATCCCCCCTAATGGGTTTGTGCCATTAATTGAGGCTTCATCATCATCATCATCTGAGCGGTTTCTTGTTTCTCGCATGGTGGTCCCGCGTCCAGTTTTTTTGACGTCGTGACATTTAATGTGTCATTTATGAGAACAGGATATAGTTGGTGCGATTGAAGAGATCGAAGTGCAAATGTCTTTTGACTATGTTGCTATTCATATTTGCTATTTGTATTCTTCGTAACGTTAAATATGTCCCTTGTGGTCACCAATCAAACACTGAAATGTTTGAGAAGTGTGTTGCTCATATATTGTTTCTCTTGCGAGTGACAAGATCGAACGTCAACTGGCACAATCTATAGATATATATGCCGAATCACCTTACTCGCCATTTGTCGACAGGCGTCTGACACTGACAGTCGAGTCACGGAATGAAATGTCCTACATATTGTTGTTGTCTTTCGATCGCAGTTTTCCTGATGTTTACTCTTAATTTGATAATAATGACGAGGAAGCACGGCTAACTAACCAAACATGCAAAAGCTACTACTTTTCAATGGGCGGCTTATTTTTCAAAGACGAAAACCTGCTCATGCCAAGAAAGCCTAAAAACGAAGAAGCAAATGCGATATCCAAAACATCTCTTCCACGTATTGGCTCCGTTTTAATTAGTCAGGATACCCTCAAAATTTCCTTGACACCAGTCTGTGAAACAGCCACGAAAAGCCCTCAAACCGCAGCTGCAGTGAAATGGCTTCTCTTTGCCACGCAGGCACGTAGTCACGAGCTCTTTATTGTATTTTTCTGCGCGCGTTTGTTCGTATTTAGCAGTAGGGTCTCGGTCTCACGTGAGGCGTAAAAGTGTGATCGAACTATTTTTTTTTAAATTTACCAACAGCAAGGACAATAAACAAAAAAGAATGAAATAAATAAGTAGAAGCGAGCTGGCGGCAGACAAGAGCGCCGCGAGCTTCTTTTCCTTTGCGAAGTAAACATGCACCGTACAGCGCGACGCACGGTGGGTGCCCGTGCGCATTGGGGCGGCGTCATAGTAGCGTGCACGCGCATTCGTTCCACGCTCCGCGACGGGGCTGTTGCGCGCCAACAGCATCAGCAGCAGCGGAGCCGCACCCGGGCTGAAGACACCACCCGGCGACCACGATGTACTCGGTAAGCGAGGACTAAAGCCACCACGTCGGTCAGGGCAACAATCCATCGTAGCAGACGACGCCGCGGCTCGGAAACCATTTTCGTCTGCGACTGCGAGGAAAACCTGCGGACCGGCCGAAACCGCCGGCGGAAGCGGAAGCAGCGGCTACGACTCGCCGTACTCTGTTTATGCCGCACGAAGCACGTGGTTCGATAACCTCCCCCTCTCCGCTTACGGGCCAGCCTCCGCCGCGGTCGCCGCCTCTCGTCTCACTTTCTGCCCGGCGTCGGAACCGAGGGACCGACGAATTCCGAGCCACCCCAAGCGCTGATTTTAAGCGCTGCCCAGCCACCGACGCGGCACGAACGTTTCGGCGGCGCTGTCCTGCCCCGGGATACCGCATTTCGTCCTCGGTCCTGCCACGTGTTAGCGTCAAAGAGAGGTTTTAATGGTGAAGTATATTCCATCTCTCTTCGACCATCGCGTTGCGCACAGGCTCAGAAACAGTAGCCCCGCTGTCTCAACGGTGCAGCCTTGTAGAGCTCGTTGCACGACGAGGTAGCCCACCCCGCCCTCATAACCATGCCGAAAAAAAAAAAAAAAAAAAAAGCGGACCGTTCGATGGAAGGATTTTATATTCTAGCATTGGGTGCAGGTGTGTCGCTCTCGCGGCGTCAGCCTTCGAATTCGCTCTCGGGCAGTTGAATTTTGCTTTTCAACTCCGAAACGTAGCGCAACCGGCCGAAGCGTTTCTACTGGCACCTGTATGTGTGCCCATTTTCGGGGTTTCTACTTCCCTGCTGACATTTCCTTCAGGGTTAGTGTCCTTGACCGGCACACGAGAAAGCAGCGTGGCGTTCGACTACGGCGTGGTTTCGAACTGCAGTCCACATTCACCCCTGGCCAGCTGTTCTAGCTCGCACGGGCAGTAGCGCAAAATTGGGGGCTTCGGTTTTCGCTAGTCAGTTTCGTATATATATATAAAAAAATAGTGGTAGTTATAAGGCGAGGCCCACGCTGCACATGTGGCCACGGGGGAGGCACACGCGACACATCGCTCGCTGCGGCGAAGGTGAACCGTACTACAACGTGCATGTATGCAGTTTTGTGCCTTTCAACGTCGGCTGCTCTGCTACGCATCAGAACACTGCGTTACCTTTTTTTTTTTTCTTATAGCGTCAGTTTCATCATTAGTATTTCGGCCCCTTGATAGTCTTGTCCGTTTGTGGTGTCGCACGAACAAATTTTGTGGCGAGAGAACAAAATAGATATAAATATGTAGCACTCGGCCTTTTAAAAGGCGAGGCGCATGCGTCTGCGCTTATGGCTGGTCAACAGCAGCGGTGTTTGATTCGCGAAACGTGCAACTGCGAAGTCGTTCCCGAATGCAAAGCGTGCACATGTGGCGCACATCGAAGGTGGTTTTTCAGGCAGCGCTTGCGTTCAGCAGTTTTCCCATTTTCCTTTTGCAAATATGTATCCGCGAGCGCATTCTCTCGATCCCCGTAATGCTCGTGTGATATAGCAGCTTCGCGGTTTCACTGTTCATCGTTGGACTTGTTTCCACCGCATGCGCTCACTTCTTTTATTTAGTTTTTGTTTTCCTTGTGAGCGTGTTCTGTGAAGCGTTTTGTTGTTCAGCAGCGTGCGTTACGCGTATTCCATAACGATATACCCTTATTTAGCCTCTCGGTTGACTTCGGCCACGTGCAGCAGGTAGAAAATCGCCGTCTCCGAGATTGTTTTTGTTGAAATCCTCGCTAATTGCAAATGCAATACCTCGTTTGTTTCCTGCATCTATGCTTCTGCAGCACCACACTATTGTTTACGTATGTGCCTATGTAATATTTTGCACATTGTCTCTGTGCTTTGCATTGTTTACATGCTTAGAGAGGCAGTGTACTGGCTGGCCCTCTGTCATTGTTCTCTGTTCTAGCTGTAACGAAAGTGTATGCATTCAAACTGGATGGACCAGTATTTATGATGCGCTTATTGCTTAGTCGAGGAGCACATGTGCCATACGCTTTCGTTGAGGTGCCGTGTCATGACTCATTGTGCTCCTTTCATTGATTATTGCAAATCACAGGATTGGTCTGTTATTTCCATCCAGCTTCATCAGCCTTCCAGCGAGTTTCTGGATGAGGAACTTGCACTGATGGAATCCTTAAGTGACCACAACTATAACAGAATGCTGCCTAATTTTAACGGTATGCTTGACAATGCCAGTGATATCTCACTGGTGGATCGCCGACCCCTCAGCAGACAATATGGTGAGCATCTACAAGGTTGACCACAAGTACATACTTTCTGTGCCAGCGGAATTGATGTCGCCTGAGAAAAAAAGTGCATGCACCACTGTATGACTTCAATTGCGAAAGTTTCTTGTGCTGTGGCAATTGAAACGGCACTGTATTGAAGGATTGTAGTTCCTCACCATGTTCTCCTTATGGTGATGCCACTTCATGAAGTTTTTGTTCTGTGTGGTTGCTATGTTATCACTCTCTGCTCAATTTATAGTGCTTGCCCATGTGCTAATCAGAACAGGAAGCTGTAAGAGTTTCAGGTATATATTAAGAAAATATTGATGCTTCAGTACTGTGTATGATATTTTAACCTACTTATTGATATAGACGTGACATCACCTTGCTACTGTGCATTGATTTTTGCTGCTACGCAATAAACTGCTTTTGCTCAAGACGGCGTTACCATCATTGTTCATGCCCCTGCCGCACATTAGAGCCATGTTTCCAGTATGAATAAATTCAGTCATCAAATGTGCGTCTTCAGCCTGTGATGAGTCTCCTGCTGTCACACGAGGCAAATGTAGGTTTTTTCTTCTTCCAGATAACGCAGCTGAGGACTGCCTCAATTTTAACGGTAAGCTGGGTGATGCACCACTGTTCTTTTGTTTCCTAGGTCTTGTAAGCTCATCTGAACTCTTATCTAGCAACAGTCTTGTCTTCGTCGTTCTTTTTGTCCCTCGTCTATTTATGCGCTGTGACGATTGATACCATGGAATACCAACCAGCCCTTACCCAAACCTTGAAACAGTGCTAGGCCCGTTTGGTTCACACGGGTTCAAAGCTGTTGCAGAAAAATTTCAAGTCTGAACCACGTTGCGTACGCTTGCGAATCGTGCTACAAAGTGCGGGCTGTGTGAATTTGTTGGCCTAAGTTTTCTATGGCCTTATGTCTAGCTGCATTTTTTAATAGAAGCATCAGCTTTTAGTCATCTTCAATTGGATTAAGATGACGATTACATTGCTACAATTTGCTTGAATTCGTAATGCTGATAATCAGACTAGATGCATACTAGAAAATGCATCTTGGTTAAATCGTCTCGGTAGTGCCAAAGGCAGCTTCAGCTTGAATTGCACTGAGTTTTCAAAGCCTCTGGTCATTCCTGAAACACCAGCTGAGCTGCCGAACATAGCATTGGCTAGTATTGTCTGCCAGATGTCATGCATCACAGCTTCACCACCTTGCCAACAGATGCAGCCACACCACGCACCAGAGTGGCACCATAAAGCATTCGAGAACTAGTCTTGGGTGGCACACTTTGGCATCGAAGAACTCTGGGCTGTGCTGCAACATGCTGTGAATTGATGTAGGAGGTGCAGCAGAACTATGCATAAGTTAGGAACAGACCCACTGGTGGTGTGCTGCCTTGTGCGGCATGCACACTTAGCTCATAGAGAGGAACATTAGCTATACTTCAGTCTAGCAAACGTGAGTTATCGAGAGAAAAAAAAAAAAAATGAGTGGTATTGAAATTTCACAAGGCTGCCTTTATGTGCGTTATTTTGTCCTTGTGCATGAAAATACTGTGCAAAGCTTATTTGCACCTTACTGTCATCAGGGTCCCAATTTAATTGCACCACAATGTGGCATGCTATTTTGGTATTGCCCATGGAAGTTGATAAAATGGCAAATAAGCACTGTTATAGCCAGACAATCTGCCAGGGAGTTTGGTGCTGTGAAAGGAAAGAGGGTTGCAGAGAGGATGTAGTTACCCATACACTGTGTGCAATGTTAAAAATATCTAAAAATTTACCATGCCAGTGTGGCCCAGATATTGTCCCACAAAGCCCAAACACCAATCCGTACGTCCTGCTCACGCGTATTTCTGGACACACAAAGTATATTGGTATGCAAAAAATTGTGAAATGATTAAGTAAAGATAAATTAGTATGTTAATTACTCACTCAGTAATTCAACTGCAGGACTATTCACAACTTAACATGCCCTCCAGAATATCAAATGCTAGTATGGGCTGTACATTGGATTTACAGCACTAAATCTGTTTTCAGGCATCAAATTCAACACATCAAAAATGATACGTTGGGCTTTGTGGGGTCAAACCTAACTAGTGTACAGTGGTTCATAGGCTTCATAGGCATAGTGGTTCATAGGTACATAGGAACACGAGGCTAACAATTTAGATTTGGCATTGCTTGGTCCTCTTTGTGTTCTATGGGCAACTATCATCACTACACTGTCCCCAACTATTGTAATTTTTTCACCCCTTGCCTTCCTTTGCACTGTTAAGTCTTCCACACGCCCATTTTTAGAAGTCTATTGCACTGCTATCAAATGTAACATATCTGGAATTTTACAAACATGCGCATGTGTGAACGTACACAATTTGCAGCTTCTGGTCCCCATTCTTGTCCAAAAGAGCAGAATTGAACTCATTTGGTAATGACCTAGCCCCCTTAATTTTTATGGTGAAAGAAATTGCCACACATTAAAGTACTGCTGAAGGACATTGGTGCACTGCTATGCCTAATACACATCTAGCTTCACACTTAAAAGCAAAGCATGTGGACATCTCAAAAGCTGCAAGAAATCCACTCACTTCACATGAACTCGTGGGAAACCAAGCGGCAAGCATGATTGGTCTTGGACAGACTTTTTGGCATGAAGCGCGACATCATTCTACTTCACTGGAAGTTACTTTCATGCAAACATCCTGGCCATAAATTGAAGATGGCGCCCAAAGTGTCAGCGAGCATGCTCATTGTTGTTAAAATTCAATGTCTAGAATAAAGGTGCAGATGAGGTGTGAAGTGACATGCAATCACTGCCCTTGATGATCGATGTATCAATGAATGAACGTACTGCTTGAAATTGTGGAAGAAATGCTATAACGTGGGCGATTGTATATTCAGTAAGTAGTTGGGAAAGCGGCAGCAAAACAAGTGCACATATTGACAGGCAAACTTCCCACCTGCTTTGGCCACTTCTCTCTTGCCACTTCCCAAGCATGAACATAGCCATAGATGCCACACAGGCAGCAGAGGAAACCGCCCACTCATTTCAACAAAGGTGGGCTAACTCAAGAGAAAATGTGTGGAGGAGTGTGCCGCTATGATCAGCAGGAATATGAAATAGTCTACGTAATTGTCACATGTTTTGGGCAGACTTGAAATCTTGGGGCAGTACAGATGTGATGAAATCGTAACTTTCTGACAACACATCAGTAGATGTGCGCACACAATTGGCAGCTCAGATAACAGCTAGACTGCACGAGATCCTTAGTTCCTTAGAGCGAATGTTGTATTGGTAAAATTGAAACTGATCTGTGGCCGTAGCATGTTGACGTGAAACTTGCGAGACAAGCACCACTTGCCGTAAATGTGCCACCAAATGCACAGGCATTTCTTATATCTTGTAGTTTGTTTTATACTTAGCAGGCAGTGCTGTGAAAGCTATGCAAGTAGTGTGGTTAATGTATGACTCTTTTTACAGAATACTTTATAAATGTCGCCTCATGTATTACTTGTGCACCTTTGTACTTTTAGTAGGTAACATCCTAAGTTTTGGTTCAGAGTTGAACATTATGCTATGGCTGCTGGCCATAGAAAGTTTCCACTGCTTGTTTGGTGGCAAATAGGTTGAGTGCGGCACCTACCATATAATAATCGCATTATATATTATGACACAAGAGTATTAGACTTAATGCATACCTGTATCTCTCATGCGGTGCACACTTCTTTGGTCAGTCCTGCAGGATTCAAGGGAAATGTTTGAGACAAAGGAAATGATTTTGATGCTGACTGGCTTGTTGAGCTTACTGAATTTCATCTAATTGTATGGTTAGCAACATTATCTACAGTCCCATTCTCTAATGTGTTGCTGAAAAGTCTATCTATTATGCTGTGCTGTTAAAATTTTTTTGCACCTCTGCTGAAACGTGCTTCAATGATGTGCATCTTATTAAATCGAAGTATTAATCAACAATCAGGTTTATCTTGTTTTGGTAAAACAGGTACTTAGAAAAAAGCAGGCTGTGCTTTTGAAAATCTGGTTTTAACCAAAAATAGTTGCAGCGCACAAGGGCAGATAACTATACTTTGCAATATTGTAACTCAAGCATATAGCAGAAGTACAGAATTAGCTGCTTATTGAAAATTGGTTGCAATCAAGATAAGAGTGATGTGAAAGTAATTTTACATAGTTCATGGCTCATCACAACACCACGTCAACCACATTATTTTTGCACTACAGCAATTTCACACTGACAGAGAATGCCAGTGGCACTCATGGTACATAGCCTCCAACAAAGCTATCAACTGTGAAAAAAAAAAAAGAAAAGCTGGTACATTTCAGTGCGCAAAATAAGTTGCTGAAAAAAGCTGGTGAGCTTTTATTTAAATACAGGAAAAGTGTAGTGTTACGTCTCAACACCACAAAGGTCCTCAAAGTTTGCCACAAGGCAAACACCCACCCATCTATCAGCGCCTGTCCAGATGCCAATGCAGTATGGACATCAAGGGTCCACAAAAGGCCACTACCTGACAGGCGGAACTAATGAGGGGGGCCAACATCAAATGCTACCGAACAACGATGGCGACCTTGGACTCGCAGTTAGATATTCGCCCCGAGGCAAACCCCCCCCCCCCCCCCAACCATCGGTGCCTGTCCAGACGTCACTGCAGTGTGGACACTCTTGATGGATCCACAAATGACAGCTACCCCCACCACTATGTGACAGCCTGAACTAACGAAGGGGGCCCAACATTACATGCTACCGAGCAACGGTGACCTTGGATTTGCAAGTTGCTATCCTGTCACATATTTCATACCATGGGGCTTCAGATGCGAGGTTAATGCGGAGCATTCCGATAGTATTGGCGTGGTATTGCAATGGATTCGACAATGG
The DNA here is from genome assembly GCF_050947875.1 of Dermacentor variabilis. Lineage (NCBI taxonomy): Eukaryota > Metazoa > Arthropoda > Arachnida > Ixodida > Ixodidae > Dermacentor > Dermacentor variabilis. The sequence goes on from NC_134572.1 coordinate 47,067,918, forward strand.
TGATTTGCTGCTAGACAGTCTTCAGATTTCCTAGGTGAGTCACGACAGTATTAAACGCGGAGACTTTTTATGCAGTAGGGTCAGAGGGTACTGATGTGAACTCGGACTTGCTCCTGCAGAAAGTTGGCTTCCGTAGCTGGAGCCGTGTAGCTAAGCCAACTGTTTCCTTCATTTCTACTACTGGATGTATTCGTTGATGGGCTGGGTGATTCCTTGCCCTAACGCCACCCTAAGCCGTAACTGTAGGCTGTCGGTAACTACTGAAAGTGTAGAGAATGTTTTAAACATAGACACCAAGTAGGTAATTCATACCTATATAATGTTAGCACTCATGCAATGCTGCACTGTCAGTGTGCTCAGTGCACTACAGCTTTTTCCAGCTTTTTGTACTACTAATACTATTTGCGAGTACAGTCGAACGCCTTTGTACGAATGTGTGGGACCTCTGAAACCATTTGTTGTACAGGTCACTTAGTTGTAAAGGCTGCGCAGCTCGCAATAAAATTGGGACAGAGAGAGAGAGAGAGAATCAACTTTTTTGCTGAGCACTTAGTGACGGTTGGTGCGCGCTGGCACCAGATGGGGTGGAACCTTCTTCTCAGGTCCCATATGCGTCCAGCAGTTCCTGGCCCCTAGCCGCCAACGCGAGCTGGGTCGGTAGGTCGGGGCTGGACAACAAGGTCTCCCATCGCTCGGGGCGGGGGGGTGGGGGGTAGGGATAGTGGGGGGTTCTTGAGCTTAGTGCACTCTGCAAGGATGTGTGCTAGAGTGCCTTTTGACCGTCTGCAAGAAGGGCATGAAGTGTCATGCTCTATTGGGAACATCTTGTGCAAGAGCACGGGATGCGCTAGTGACCTCGCTTGCGTGCGTCGCACGATCGTTTGCTGCATTCGGTTGAGTTGCGGATGCGGCCGGGGAAGCCTACATCTGCCGCTTCTGTACATTTGCATGATTTCTTTGTAGCTTGTCACGGGGTGCAGAATTATTCCTTTGTTAGACACATCAGTTCGTTGTGGAGGTGCTTGATTGTAGTCTGTGCCACTGCATGCCACAGTAAAAATAATTTCCAGAGATCCACACTATTCCTATGATTAGACAGCAAATAGCCTTTCTTGCATTTCTTCCACTGTGCTTTGGTCTATTTCCAATCCCAATTTCTGAAAGCCATTAAAATTGCCACATTAAAGACATGGTGAAGCTTGCGTATGTGCACAGTGCAGCGACATCTTGTCAGCATTTATGCATGGGTCTCTGATAACTGCAATGTGAGGCAACCTGCTGCACCAGAGATTAGAGGCAATGTTGCAGCTAGATATACAAATCTGTTCAATGCTTCAAAAGATGCGATATTAGCTTTGCAACAGGTTATCTCAATGTTCAAAGCTGTAATGAGCATTTTCAATGCGCAACCGACATTTGGTGTATCTATATGCCAACATAAAGAAGCAATGCGACACAAACAGCTACGTAAAACTTGTATTCGAAAAACCAGAATTGCCTAGGTAGCAGAAATGAAATAAATGTGGCACTTTCCAGCTTTGGTGCTTGAACATATTTTTATGGCGATGTGCCTTTTCCTGTTATTACACACCGCCTATTCGTGATGCTTACCTTGTGAAGCTCAAGTAAGCTGTGTACTACCTAGACTACAATAATGCTGCTGCACTTTCTGTGTTCAGCGGTTAGTTTACAGCGTGTCATGGCCTTCGTTGCCTCTGCACTACAAGACACCGAACTGAAGCTAAGGCAGTCCATGATGAGAATGCTTAGAACATTCTTTATGGTAGTGGACATTGTAACAGTCGGATGTTAAGTTCACTGTGCCATTTTTCCCCTGTGTCTGTGCGTGTGACCAATGTGGCAGCCTTCAGGTTTGCTGCGGCACACTGCATGCCTGCAGGTGTGCACGGCATGACATGCCATTTAATTGCACATCCATGCTAGCACTATAATTCTTTACTAGGTTTCTTGTGCTTTGAGCTGCTTGAAAGTCATTATGAGCCTATTTTATGGACGCTGCTAGATAGGTCTCAGTAATATAAAAGTTACCCGTGTCTTGCACCAGCCGACTCCAGCCTATGCCTGCGAATTCTAATCTCCACATAAACCCTCTACTACACTTGACTGCATTTCCCTTCCCTTCATGCTCATTCTGGTACAGACTACTCGTTATTGGCTTGATGCATTCCACAACATGCACAACTTGTCTTAATCACAACTGGAATATCAGCTGCTTGCTTTTACTCTAATCCATACTGTCCTTTTCCTGTCTTTTAACGTCGTGCCTATCATTTCCTGTTGCATTGCTTCTTGCACAGCCCTTATCAAATTTTGTTATCCTCTATGTTGGAATGCACTGAGATTGTGTACTTTGTTAGGTTATTGATAAGGCTACTCTTTATTACTATCAGTGCCACGTTCAGTTTAGCTTATTTATATTCAACTAGACCTCTTGCAGTTAGTGTCTGTTGTGGCTAATTCGCCTATTATACACTCCTTCACAGCTTCAAAAGGGTATCTCGCAATCATAAGCTCTTGTTCTTTTACCAATTTATTGAACATTAGTTTTCTCTGCATTAATCCATACACATACATTTAGACCTTGTTGGTTTGAGTCCTCAATTGCTGTAAGTCATCACGGTTGCTAAAGACTACGTAACCTGCAGACAGCAGGTTGGTGAGATAATCACTGCTAATTCTTGCATCTCATCCTTCATGCAACATTTTGAATACTTCCAAGCATGCAGCAAATGTCTGAGGCATTAAGGAAAGTTATCTGCCTGACACCCTTCCTAATACTTTTTCACTTTCCTTGTAAAGAATGGTAGCTGCAAAATCCCTGTAGATAATTACATAAGGTGTCCACATTTGCTTTCTAAGCTCATTAAATCTAAAAATTCATCCACGATTTGTATTTCTGCTGAATTGGATACTTGTTTTTTCAATCTATGAAGGGCCATATAGTAGTGGTGTTATATTGCAAAATCTCAATTGACGGCATGAATGTAATTGTCTCTAACACCAGCCTGTTATTCGGGCTTGTTGGAAGTGAAGCACTGTCCTAATTCTATTCGAAATTACCTACCTTCGTCCATATGTGAGACTGCCTACTGCATGGTGCTGCGTTTGCCACTAGCGCACTCCCCCGAGTCAGGATTTGTTGTGTGGGTTCTAAGCTAGCGCAGCGGGCAGCAGTTGCACCTGAGCTCTGACGTAGTGAGGATCTGAAGTGGCGCAAAAGCTGTCTTCCAGTTTTTGTCATGGCAGAAAACGTAAAATATGGAGCGTTTGCTGGAGCAGTGGTACTTGATTAAATTTTGCTTTCACCTGGGAAGAACCGCTTCAGAGACGCTTGCCTTGGTTAAGGAGGCTTACAAAGGCAAAAAATATCTTCTCGACTCCGACCGTCGTTTGAATATCATATTAATCACTGAAAACTTCAATATGTGCAAAACAACCGTTAGCAAAATTATTTCTGACAACTGGAACACGTGGAAGGTGTGTTCGAAATCGGGCCAAACATGACTGCTGAACGAAAACAAAGATAAGACAACATTTCCTGTGAGATGTTGGTGCAGTTAGAAACTGAGCGGGACATTTTAGATGGTGTAAATAACGGGCAACGAATCATGGGTGTTCCAGTGCAACCTCGAAACCAAGTGCCAAAGTTTGGAGTGGCACACTGGGTGAACCACCTATGCCGCAAGAAAGCAGGAATGTCGAAGTCCAAGGTAATGACAATGTTCATTGTCATTTTCGACAAGCGTGGGGTGGTCCGCAAGGAATTTGTACTTCTGGGACAAACCATCAATGTCGCATTCTACTAAGGAGTCCTTGAGCGCTTTCACGGAACCGTCAAACAGAAATGATAGGATATTGCTGATCGCTGGAAGCTTCGCCACGACAACGCTCCAGCCCACTACGAGAACGCTCTGGCCCACACCACCTTTGTTGTGACCACCTACCTAGCCCGGTTAGGGGTTGCAACCTTGCCGCAGCTACCGTACAGTCCCGCTGTGAGCCCAGCAGACTTTTTTTCTGTTCCCAAAGCTCAAGAGAAGCCTGAAGGTCAGTTTTGACAATGTTTCTGCCATCCGAGCTGCAAGTCTCTGACAGAGGTTATGGCTGCTGACTTCCCGGAAGCCTTTGCAGTGTGGGAATCGCGTTGGCAGCGGTGTATAGACACCCAAGGAGACCATTTTGAACAATTTTAATATGTACCGATTGGATCAATAAAATTTTTTTAAGTCTCATTACTTTATGAACAAGACCTTTACAGCACTTCAAGCAAGCCAAATGGGTCTATAATTCTTAGTATTTGTCTCCTTTTTGTCAATTATGTTAACATTCTTCCAAGCCTCTGGCACATGTGAAGTTATGAGAAGAAGAGTATAAAGCATTGCAAGCTTTTAGTGTCTGCCATCTTTTATACGAAGCCATTATTCCATCTCCTCCTGCCACTTTACCCTGGACATCCCTTGCAAAGCCTGTCCAACTTCACCCTTGGTTACACTTGAACTTTTCTCTGCAGTCACATATAAAATGTCTATATGGCTGTCCTGTATACTCTACAGTTCTGTGTAGCTTAATTTGTCTGCTGCATTTATTAAATGGTTGCTAATGGACACTGCCCTATACATTTACTGCATATAGCTTGTTCGTATTTGTTGCACGTTCCCCATAATTTGCTGCTTCCTAATTTTTTTGCTATGTTGTTTTAATTGTTATTTAGAGATTAATTTACACCTCGGCCAGATCAACCTGATCATTAGGATTAAGGACTTTTATATGCTGTTTCATTAGAGCTTCGATGCTCAGAAAAACAAAGATGAGAATTTCAACCAAAGCTTCTAATATTTCATTAGTTCCTATTATCTATATGCTATTCTGCATTTCTTCTCTACTAAGCGCTGATATCTACTTGTGAGCAACATGAGATTGATCCAGTGTGTGTGTGTGTCCTGTGCAGGGCACAGCAACTGTGGCCTCAGGAACAGTGTGCTGCCAGGCAGCACGGGCGGTTTGTCTAGCTTACTCTCTAACCCAGCCTACTTGGCAGCCTACCAGAATGGCAATGGTCTGGGCTCTTTATATCCCAGTGACATGCGTCTCTCCGAAGCCTCTCTCGGTAGGCTACTAAGGCAGAGCACTCTCCAAACTTCACCTGTCGGCACAGGACCTCGAGCCATCCGCTCTGCATCACCTTACGCACCTTACAGGTACGTAGGTCTGGTAAAGCCTGTCAGTGAGTTAAGAGAATATTCGTAGCACAGGACACTGAAAAGCAGGAATACGCAAGGCAGAGAACAAACTTTAAACGTTTTATTTCTGGAGACTGCTATTGTATTCCTCTTTCCAAGAACAAAATGCTGTTGGAAGTTCGCACTTCCAACAGCAGTCTTGTGCATTATTTCCCATGTACTTAAGCTACAAATATTTTCTTAGTAATGACATGCCAACAAGCACAAAACATTATGATGGTGCCTGACAATGAATAGGTGTTTCAAGGAAACGTGACAAGTGTCCACAAACTATTACTGTTTGTGGACACTAGCCTGTGCACAAGTGCATAGTGAAAGTTTACTTGCAATAATTAAAGCTTGGGTAATCTAGAGTTAACAGGTGCAGCGGTGGCGTAGAGGTAGAACATCCGCCTCGCGTGCAAGAGGTCTGTGGTTCGAATCCCGGTGCCGGCAATTTTCCACCGGATTAAAAAAAAAAAATCGGAGTGTTGATAAAATTGCACAAACAGGCCTGGAGTGGGGCCTGATCCCTGTGACCAGAACTGGTAACGCACTCCCTCACCAGAGCAGGATTGGCCACCCTGGTGCAGTACTTGGCCACAACTTCCTATATGAACACAACAATCAAACCCCGGCCCTCAGTCCCCAGCAGCTGCGAAGCAATTGACCACGGCGGCGGTCAGACCTGCGACACAGCAGAGGGTGCTAAGAATCACTGGCTCCGGACAGGCCGCCATTGGAATATGAACCTGGCAACGTTTAACGCTAGAACGTTATCTAGTGAGGCGAGTCTAGCAGTGCTATTGGAGGAAGTAGAGGGCAGTAAATGGGATATAATAGGGCTCAGTGAAGTTAGGAGGCCAAAAGAAGCATATACAGTGCTAAAAAGCGGGCATGTCCTGTGCTACCGGGGCTTAGCGGAGAGAAGAGAACTAGGAGTCGAATTCCTGATTAAGAATATAGCTGGTAACATACAGGAATTCTACAGCATTAACGAGAGGGTGGCAGGTCTTGTTGTGAAACTTAATAAGAGGTACAAAATGAAGATTGTACAGGTCTACGCCCCTACATCCAGTCATGATGACCAGGAAGTCGAAAGCTTCTATGAAGACGTGGAATCGGCGATGGGTAGAGTAAAAACTAAACACTATACTAATGGGCGACTTTAATGCCAAGGTAGGCAAGAAGCAGGCTGGAGACAAGGCAGTGGGGAAATGTGGCATAGGCACTAGGAATAGCAGGGGAGAGTTATTAGTAGTTTGCGGAACAGAATAATATGCGGATAATGAATACCTGCTTCCGCAAGCGGGATAGCCGAAAGTGGACGTGGAGGAGCCCGAATGGCGAGACTAGAAATGAAATAGACTTCATACTCTGCACTAACCCTGGCATCATACAAGATGTGGACGTGCTCGGCAAGGTGCGCTGCAGTGACCACAGGATGGTAAGAACTCGAATTAGCCTAGACCTGAGGAGGGAACGGAAGAAACTGGTACATAAGAAGCCGATCAATGAGTTAGCGGTAAGAGGGAAAATAGAATTCCAGATCAAGCTACAGAACAGGTATTCAGCTTTAACTCAGGAAGAGGACCTTAGTGTTGAAGCAATGAACGACAATCTTGTGGGCATCATTAAGGAGTGTGCAATGGAAGTCGGTGGTAACTCCGTTAGGCAGGATACCAGCAAACTATCGCAGGAGACGAAAGATCTGATCAAGAAACGCCAATGTATGAAAGCATCTAACCCTACAGCTAGAATAGAACTGGCAGAACTTTCGAAGTTAATCAACAAGCGTAAGACAGCTGACATGAAGAAGTATAATATGGATAGAATTGAACATGCTCTCAGGAACGGAGGAAGCCTAAAAACAGTGAAGAAACTAGGAATTGGCAAGAATCAGATGTATGCGTTGAGACAAAGCCGGCAATATCATTAATAATATGGATGAGATAGTTCAAGTGGCAGAGGAGTTCTATAGAGATTTATACAGTACCAGTGGCACCCACGACGATAATGGAAGAGAAAATAGTCTAGAGGAATTCGAAATCCCAAAGGTAATGCCGGAAGAAGTAAAGAAAGCCTTGGGAGATATGCAAAGGGGGAAGGCAGCTGGGGAGGATCAGGTAACGGCAGATTTGTTGAAGGATGGTGGGCAGATTGTTCTGGAGAAACTGGCCACCCTGTTTACGCAATGCCTCATGACCTCGAGCGTACCGGAATCTTGGAAGAACACTAACATAATCCTAATCCATAAGAAAGGGGACGCCAAAGACTTGAAAAATTATAGACCGATCAGCTTACTGTCCGTTGCCTACAAACTATTTACTAAGGTAATCGCAAATAGAATCAGGAACACCTTAGACTTCTGTCAAGCAAAGGACCAGGCAGGATTCCGTAAAGACTACTCAACAATAGATCATATTCACACTATCAATCAGGTGATAGAGAAATGTGCGGAATATAACCAACCCTTATATATAGCTTTCGTTGATTACGAGAAAGCGTTTGATTCTGTCGAAACCTCAGCAGTCATGGAGGCATTACGGAATCAGGGTGTAGACGAGCCGTATGTAAAAATACTGAAAGATATCTATAGCGGCTCCACACCACCATAGTCCTCCATAAAGAAAGCAACAAAATCCCAATAAAGAAAGGCGTCAGGCAGGGAGATACCTTAGTAACTTGCGATTCGCTGATGATATTGCCTTGCTTAGTAACTCAGGGAACCAATTGCAATGCATGCTCACTGACCTGGACAGGCAAAGCAGAAGGATGGGTCTAAAAATTAATCTGCAGAAAACTAAAGTAATGCTTAACAGTCTCGGAAAAGAACAGCAATTTACAATAGGCAGTGAGGCACTGGAAGTCTTAAGGGAATACATCTACTTAGGGCAGGTAGTGACGGCGGATCCGGATCATGAGACGGAAATAATCAGAAGAATAAGAATGGACTGGGGTGCGTTTGGCAGGCATTCTCAGATCATGAACAGCAGGTTGCCATTATCCCTCAAGCGAAAAGTGTATAATAGCTGTGTATTACCAGTACTCACCTACGGGGCAGAAACCTGGAGGCTTACGAAAAGGGTTCTACTCAAATTGAGGATGACGCAACGAGCTATGGAAAGAAGAATGATAGGTGTAACGTTAAGGGTTAAGGAAAGAGCAGATTGGGTGAGGGAACAAACGCAAGTTAATGACATCTTAGTTTAAATCAAGAAAAAGAAATGGGCGTGGGCAGGACATGTAATGAGGAGGGAAGATAACCAATGGTCATTAAGGGTTACGGACTGGATCCCAAGGGAAGGGAAGGGTAGCAGGGGGCGGCAGAAAGTTAGGTGGGCGGATGAGATTAAGAAGTTTGCAGGGACGGCATGGCCACAATTAGTACATGACCGGGGTTGTTAAAGTATGGGAGAGGCCTTTGCCCTGCAGTGGGCGTAACCAGGCTGATGATGATGATGATGAATCTAGAGTTGCGATTCCTTCGACCAAACGTCAACATTTGCTGGGTAAGCTGTTTTCAGCATGCTCTAAAGCCATGTAGTTTAAAAAGGTAATTAATTCACTCTTTCTGGTTTCCCAGGGCAGAGCGACTTGCGCAGACACCTGACAAGAAGTCATCCATAATGCACAAACAAAATTGCTAGCATGCGATATTCAGGCTGAGTTGACGGGCTCCAAGAGGGTGCCAGAGAATTGGGACCTGTTTGCAGCTCTGATGTTTAGGATGCACATGCATTTACCTGCCATAGAATGTGGTAGTGACCAGTTGCTGTTAAAAACATGTACCTGTTGGTACAACTCATTCTGTTCTGGACTATTTCATTGACCTTCAGATTACAAGCAACCATGCGTCAGCTTGAGCCTAACTCAGTTTGCTGCGTTCTACAAGCAAAGCAAAAAAAAAAAAAAAAAATCCCACTGAAGTGTGTGCAAACAATGCAGCACTTGCAAATTCCAGGCTGTTTGCTGAAGCTACAAGGGTATTTGTTCTCTGCATCACAAACTTCACGCCATGTTCCAATAGCTTCAGCCAACCAATCGCTTACAAGAACTGAAAGAAAGGACTTGTCTATAGTGTACAATGCTGTTTCAACAGAAGGATTAGTGGTACACAATAGGCCAGCCCCTTTATTTGGGACATGCAGCCAATTCTCATTCTTGGTTAGCTGATCCAACTCATAGCTGTCTGCTCCTGTGGCAACAAGGCATTGTTTCTGGTTGTGCATATTTGCAACACCCCTTACCCAGTTCTTCATGTGGAAGCCTGCGAGGTACTAAAAACAAAGTGTACTCAACCTCTGAGAACATGTTGGACTAATATCTTTTACATTTGCAGCTATCAAGGGAGCCCTTCTGTGGAGCGGTCTTTAGCCTATGGATGTGACCCATTCCGGGATTCCAGAAGCCTTTCCCCAGATTCGGACTCCAGTGGTGTCAGCTGTGGCACAGAAATAAGCACTTTGTCAGATCTCATGGTATGTACTTCATAAAGAACTTCTGCTAACTGTTCGGTGCTTCTAGTGGTTCTGCTGTGACATGTTCGCATGTGATTGACCATGTCATTATGTGGAACACTGCAGACACATTTCTGCAAGCAGCAGTGCCGATGACATCTTCTAATGCGGAGTTCAACCACTGCACACAAAATTATTACTGCAGTGACTGCTGTACTTATGTGCTACTGGCCTGTAAAAGGCATTTTCATATATTGAAGTGTATTATTGGCTCAGTACATGAACAATCGCAGGTGGAAAAAGTTCCAACATTTGAACACAGTGCCCCGAGATGGTGTCAACAGTACTGCTGCTCCTGTCTGCATCTTTGCTATTCAGCAAGTAGTAATGTGTGCTGACAAGCTAAGTCTCTCTGATGGCATGTAAAAAAGAAATGCAAGCCGCGCACCTATGCTGTTCATGGATCATGAATTAACTGCTGTTTGAGAAATATCTTCTAACGGAATGTCTTGCTACTGATTGCAGGATGCACTTGTAAGTATGCACATTGTGCACATCTCCATTTTTCTGAGTAGGAATTTTCTTTCAACTCATATTTCAAAAAGGTTGTATTGCATTTCTGTGCATGTCCGACATGTATAGTCAACAATAGATCTTTCGGACATGCCCGATAATTCGAACGCCTTCGTGGCACTGCCATGTACCCCATGAGCCAATGTATAACGTCTGAAATTTCGGACGCAAAAGCCCTTCGTTGTCCGATTTTCTGGACTATCTTCTAACACTGCAGGTCCGAAATGGCATTAGTCCAAGCCACCGGCACCATCATTTTGATTATCTTCTCGTCTGAAACCGGTGCTCTTGCACGCAGATTCGCTGGCAGCCATAACCACCACTGCGGCAATGCTAGGCCTAGCTATTTCAGTGTTCGCTATCAAGCTTGCTGTGCCGTGTTTTTGTTTGAAATAATTCGTCACTGTTAGAAATGGTGCTCGCTCTGCCTTTGTAATCTTTGCCACTGGCTTTGAAGCTTGAAAAGCACAGTGCATGGTATAATGCCTGTTCCTGAAAGTCAGCTTCATCTCAATATAGCAGTGTTATGCAGCGAAGCATGCCAAGAGTGGGAAGAGGCACTTGTCATGGGTTGCGGTATGTATTCCTTAATAGTTTTTAACGAGAAGGTTTTAACCGAGGGGCCCGATTTTATTAGTCATATCATGAGAAGCCAACAAACACTGACACCAAGGACAACATAGGGGAAATTACTTGTGCTTAATAAATGAAATAAAGAAACAATAAATTAATGTAAACTAAAGTGGATGAAAAAACAACTTACCGCAGGTGGGAAACGAACCCACAACCTTTGCATTTCGCGTGTGGTGCTCTACCAATTGAGCTACCGTGGCGCTGTTTCCCCATCCACTTTCTTGGGTATTTATGTGTCCTAGTAGAACCCTGGGATTGTTAGCCAGCGCCACCACTCGCAGACCTTAGCGGCGGACGTGGAACGTCCTTCTTGCCGCAGGTGTCACGAGAATGTGATCTTTTTGGGTGAAGGCAACTGGTCAATAAACCCACATATACTACCTGAAGGCATCAATGTAGCCGGATTCGAGACCCTCGTTATGTAATGAACAAGAAGAAAGGGGGTTAACCGAGGGGCCAGATTTTATTAGTCATATCATGAGAAGCCAACACACTGACACCAAGGACAACATAGGGGAAATTACTTGTGCTTAATAAATGAAATAAAGAAACAATAAATTAATGTAAATTAAACTGGATGAAAAAACTTGCCGCAGGTGGGAAACGAACCCACAACCTTCGCATTTCGCAAGTAGTATGTTGGGTATTCTGGCAATCGCAGGCGGTTTGCCGGATGAGCGATGGCGTAAACGTGAATGGCCAGTTGGTGGCGCCAGCTGGTGGTGCAAACCTCAACCATACAGAGCCAAGCAGTATATTCATCGCTGCTCATGTAAATTTTCGACAGCTGCGTAGTTGTGTTCATAACTGCGCTGCTGCCGAAAATTTGCACCAGCAGCAAAGCAGAATGTAGTAGGTTACTGCAACTTTAGCTGTTTGTCTGGCTGAGCTTTGCACCACCTGGTCGCTGCACCGCTCCGGTTGCTCACATTTACATCCCGCCCGTGCTGAAATCCACCCAAACCATCCCCGTTTGCTGAAATACCGGATACGCTAAAGCTCTCTAACTATACACGTGTGCACCCACAGTCTCCTATTGCAGTGCAAGCACTGATACACCTAATAACTGTACTGGCAGGCATTTTAGAGCTGTTTAGGATGTGCTTGTGGCAATTTGAGCCCTTGGGGGCAGCAAATAGCATGCATTCATTGTTTTTAGCTGCCTGATTTATGGGACATTGACTTTAATTGCAGTCCTGATCTGCTTGTTCTTTCAAAACCTCCACATTTGTATAACCTGTTAAAATTGTCACCGTAATTTATTAACACTGTGCAATAAGTTTAGACAAGCCAGTTGTAAGGCACATATCTTAACCATATGCAACCAGTGTTCTTTGAACACACATTTCGTAAAACCCATTATATTGCTCTCATAAAATTAAAAACTCACAACAAAAGAATTAAGTACTTGTAGGGAATGTAGATACCACATTTAAAATAGTAATCCTAAGTACATATACTACTTTCATATAATTTGGTTGAACAAGGCAGAGTTAAATCACATGAGCTGTATTTGTGTAATAATTCAGAAGTTGTTTCTAATGTTTTAAAATCTTTTGTCGCAGTGGTATAAATGCACTCAAAATTCATTTTTCATGTTGCGGTATCGTGTGTGTAAGTGGTCATTTTACTGCAACACCCATTCTTTTACTGTAATGCTGAAAATTGATATGGATAATAAAGTAAATAAATATTTGCATGCTAGAAATTAAGAAATATTTATGCAAAAACCATCAATGATTGTCAATACGAGCAAATAGCCAGAGTGAGCGAGTACCAGCCCCTTCCTGCAACCACGTTGCCGTGAGCATGCACCCTTTCCTTCAGGGTATTCCCGTCACGAGCAAGCGAGCAAAAGTCTCATTCCTCCTCCCCCAAGCCCCTACCAGCAACTCGCTTGCCCAATCATTTTCCTTGCCTTCCCAAGAGAAGCAAGCAATGAGGCCCTCCTTTCCCCTCCTGCCCCTCTTTGCAACACTGTTGTCCGAGGGCACACACCCTTTCCCCAAGCACATTTCCTTACCGTCCCTTGCCCAAGCCTTATCATTGTCTAAACCTACCACGAAAATAGTTGAAAAAGCCAAAGAAAGCTGTTCGCTTAAAGCCTGTGCCATGAAAATGTGAGGTGATACAGCCAGGATCAACAATATTACTAAACACTGCATACACTACTGTGCATGTTTATTGTATTGCAAATGCCAGCTTGGTAGCATACATCATACTTAATTCTGCTACCCCTTGCACATTCAGGTTTTGAAATAAGGGCTTGAAAAATGCAAGCATGGCTTAAAAGTAACTTCTATTAGTTCAACTCTGGTTAATTTAATTTTTTGGTTAATTCAATTGCAACTAAAGGTCCCAACCCATGCAACTACATTTGAGACCAAACTTTCGTTATGTTGATCTTAAAATTGGCTTTCACTGGATCATTTATTTAAACTTGACTGGTCAGCACGCACTTGCCTGACCCCTGTGGTGGTCCCAATAATTGCGACACCTTTAGCAGCAATGTCTGTCTTGGTGGAGCTTAGGATGCAGCTAAAAAACAAAATGGTATGGCTAGGCGAGAGTTGTAATCTGCATTCTTTGTACTGGTTACATTGCCTGCTTCTTTCATCTGGTGGCCATCTTACAAGGGTTCTGCACACTGAAATCATGTGATCATCGCTTGTATAAAAGGGAGTATCTACTTCCTTAAAGGGACACTAAAGCGATACAATAAATCATTTTAGACTGATGAAGCATTGTTTGAGAACCCTGCAGGTAGTCATTTAAAAAGATAGTTTGGTTATTAGATGAGAAAATGAAGGTCCAAGTATCAGTATTTGAATTTCGCACCGAAACCCAAGCGCCGGTACGTCAGCGTGACGTCAAAGATTCCAAAGTATGTTTTTGCATTTGGGCTGCGTTGGCTGAATAAAGGTTCCCGAAACTTGCCATGTTTAATATTTGGTTCCTTTAGAACACAATGTAGTCAATCTGTACCGCTATAGATAATTAGTATGCCCTAGAAGATGCCATCAATATCCAAGACGTCACAGCCCCCAGGTGCGTGAACATAAGTAGGCGTCGCCACCAGTATTTTGTTCTTGCGCTTTTTGTGGCTTACCAAAAGTCTTATCGTTGTAAGATTGGTGTTTTTGGTGTTGTAGAATGGTAATTTACTGATGCAGAAGAAATCATTTTTCACTTTAGTGTCCCTTTAAACTCTCAGTTGGCAGCATGACTTGTCCCCATTCTTTTTCATGGTACTGCATTCCTTGTGCCATTTAAAACTACACTTTTGAACTAAACATGGTTCTATTGTGCTTGTAATCTGCCTATAGAACTGTGCGAAAGCACATATCTTATCGAATAGTGTTTGTAAATTGTAACCCAACATTACATCCATTGCAGAACTCCTTGGTAATGTCGCCTAGCCCTCGAGCCCACACGCATACAAATGGCTTCAGTATGCGCTCTGATCTGGACCTGCTCAGCAACCCGTTCTCATTTCTCACGGACCAGCGCTGGTCGCCTGCTGGCAGCCCACCCACTTCAGGCTTGGAAGACTCGGACAATATTGAGAAGGCGGCTAAGCTGCACAGATCTGCTGCGAGTGAGTTCATCCGGCTACTTGTGCTCAGGGGTGTGCGAATAGCGAAAGGCTTTGAACTCAGTCAAACATCAATGTTGGAAGAATGGCACCACATTTACTGGAAGCCTGCCATGTCATACTGGCTCAGTAGCTATGGCATTCTACAGCTGAGCACGATGTTGTGGGTTCGATTCCCACCATGGTGGCCACGCTCCATTGAGGTCAGTGTGCTAAAATATTTTATTTTAGAGTTTACTTGTTAAAGGGCTTCTCATCAGGCCCCATTGCAATTCAAGTTACACAGTGAAAGTTGTAGAACGCCCTCTAAAGAGCATTTTACTACAGTAAATTTTCAAATTGGTTCATTATTAAAATGTCGCGTTGCAATGCTGCTAAGAGGTAAGCATCACTTCCATTGTAGACTCCCCCTTTGCTTTAACTAGCGTATGTGACATTCCTTCCATGCCTTCTTTCGTACAGTAGCCAAGGGACCGCAAGATGTTTGACATGAGCCCCACCTCCCTTTATCCCTTTTTGTTGCGCGGCATGCTTCCAAGGGTATGCAGGCTTCTGTTCGAAATTTCAGCTGTTCTCGGGGTGTGCAGCCATTGATCTACACACTGCCCTTGTCTGCAGCCTCATCCTCACTAGGGGTACCTTGTGTAGCCTTCGAGTTGCTTTGGGATGTTAAAGCTAAAGTTCCTTTAGATACATTTTCGATCACCTACTAGAATAAATTTTAGAGTGCAGCTATTACGCGCCCGTTCCTGTGTTGAGTGTCGGCATGCCTCGGCATCGTACGTTGTAACCGAGCAAACGTGCCCAGTAAAAGATGAAAGCAAATGTGGAGCACAGTGGGTGATGAAACAAAAGCGCACGCGCAAGAATGTGGAGGAGGAGTGGAGGGGAAATGGCCTGCGCATGTGCAGAGTTGCCAGCGGCCACAGCATCCGAAGCTGCATTGGCGATCTCGTACGCATTTCCAGGGCAAGTGGGAGGGGGCAGGGGGGTGGCACAAGGTGGAGGCCTATGCTTGTCTGTGGCGTCACCTGCTGAGGTCAGTCTGCAGTACCAGTGTGTAACGGCGATCACTGCTCCTGCAAGAGGTGATGGCGAGCGGCTACGAGCAAGGCTCGATGTGACGCTCCCTTAGGTGTTGTCGCCGCTGACACTGGTGGCACAATTTCCCTGTGACAAAGGGCTGCTCTTGTTGGTGGAATGAAAGCATGAGAAAAGCATAGTGCCACGCAAGATGGGCTGTGCGGCGACGATGGCTACAATACGGCGCCAGAGTAGCACACATCATCTGTGTGGAAACAAAGTGCTGCAAGAGTGGAGGTCTGTCTGCAGCAGCTGCTGTGAATCTCGCCCAGGCGCTGCCTCTCGTGATCTCCCAATTAGCGAGGCAGTCTTGCTGCACTTCGCTCCATTTGCAGTGTGCTGCACGATACAGATTGTCCGCACTAGCTACACTACTCGCAGCGTTCTGTTCCTAATAAACTGCATCCATGTAGTCGCAATACAAAATACCGTAAAAACCGGCGTATAATACGAGGTTTTTTTTTCGTATTATTAGTGTCTCAAATTTTTGCCTTGTACTATATGCAGATCCGAACAAAAATTTCAGTCAAAAATTTGGGTTAGAAGTTTTGATTTCATTATTGCTGCATGGCTATGGATTGGCTTCCTTATTGCTATGTGGCTATAGCTTGGTCTTGTTATTGCTGTGACTACAGCGTCATTTCTTTATTGTTGAGTTCGGACCTTGGCAGCACACGTGCAAACCACGCTTTGCGAAGTGCATCTTTTTTATTTCGTATTGAAGGACCAAGATGCCCTGACCTCGAAAACAGTACTCGGCTGCTTTCAAGAGAAAGGTTACTTTAGCCGCACAGGAAATCGGCAACAGTGTGGCCAGGATGCAGTTTGGCGTCAACGAGGGAAGTATCTGTGGATGGCGTCAACAGAAGGAAGCCCTTTTCGCGTGCAGCGGAACGCGAAGAAGCTTTCGCGGCCGAAGAGTGGGACATTCCCGTAAATTGAACTTGCCCTGATTGAGTTCGTATGCCAACGAGCCGCACATCTAGCTGTGAGCATGGAGCTTATGCAGGCAAAAGCTAAGGAGCTTGCAAGAGAAAAAGGGCTACCGAGCTCCGCCTTCAAAGGAGCAAACGCTGGATTTATCGCTACATATCCCGTGCTGGATTTTCCTTACACCGCTGAACATCGATTTCGCAAATCCTGCCAGAATCGTTTGAAGAGCTGCTTGTGGCTTTCCAGCGCCACATTGTTTCGTTGCACAAGTCCAAAAACTTCCAGCTAGGGCAAATCGGCACTGCTGACCAAACGCCAGTTTATCTGGGCATGCCATCACCCCTTGCCATGCATGAAAAGGGCTCTAAAGTTCGTGTCCGGTCCACTGGCAACAAGAAAACGCGAGTTACCGTCATGTTGTTGGGCACAGCAGACGGATGCAAGCTTCCGCCCTGTGTCATCTTCAAGTGCAAGACAGTGCCTAAAGGTGAGGAGCTGTCGAAGAATGTGGTCGTGAGATGCCATGAGAGAGGCTGGATGAACGAGAATCTTGTACTTGACTGCATTAAGTCCGTCTGGTGTAGGCGGCCCGGCGCATTGTTGTCGTTCCCGTCCATCCTTGCGCTGGACACATTTCGTTGCCATTTGGCCGGCTCAGTGAAGAGGCTGTTGTGCGAATGCGGCACTGAACTCGTCGTTATCCTGGGTGGGATGTCTCAGCTGCAGCCTTTCGATGTTTGCGTGAACAAGCCTTTCAAGGACACGGTCAAGCAATGTTACACAGATTGGATGCGCTCAGGTGAGCCTGCAGTGATGCTGACCGGGCGGCTAAAGCGGGCTTCACCAGCCACACTATGCAAGTGGATTGTGGACGCATGGGCGAGAATACCAGAGGACCTTGTGCGTCACGCATTCAAGAAGTGCGGCATTTTCAACGCGCTCGATAACACAGAGGATGAGTACCTCTGGGAAGATAGGTTCGACAAGGAACTATCCGAAGAGAGCGCAGCTGAGGAAGACAGCGATTGAAGTGCGTAGTGCAACTTAAATAAAGGTTTTCCGTGAGTTTTCCTAACTCTTATTATATGCGGATAAAGCTTTTTTTCCCATTTCGCGTCCCAAAAATTTCACTTCATACTATACGCGGGTTTTTACAGTACATGCGTAGAGCTGCACTCAAACATTGCATTAGGCAGTATCATGATCTTAGGTGAATTTTTTTTTCTGAAAAGTTTAATAGAAAAAAAGGAGCTAAAGGTAAGCAGTCAATTAACATGCAATAATGAGGGAGGTGATAGAAATACACCTGTGGTAACTGAGCACAATGAAAATGAGCAGCAAAATGAGTTAGCTCATGGGAGTTGCAATAAAGGAACAAAGCAACTCAGCATGAAAATGTGCTACCTAGTTATGTGTGAATATTAACTTTCAAATAAGAATTCAACATATTCCTTACTTTGAATATCGAATACTAATATGCAGATGCACTCATTACCGATTTTCTTTTCACTTACCATGTTGAAACACCAGTTACATTGCCAAAAGTAAAAAATATACTAGAAAGCCATTACAGTGAGAACTTGTTACTTGACCTTTCTTAATTTGGAGAATTGAATCATCTCTCACTGTGTCGCTATACACAGGATGCATGCAGGTCTCAGACAAACATGCACGGACTCTGAAGGCCCCTTCGAAGCTTTTCCAAGGGGGGCAGAGCGGCATCCAGTGTAGAGATTTTTTTACTATGTTTCCAAAACACTAGTTACATTTAGCTACAACACAGCTGGTAAAATCAGCACTTTACTCTGTTATTGGTATTCAAATTGTTATATTGAAATTGGACCTTTTATGCAAGTAAGTGCAGTTACTGACATATTTTTCTTCCTCGGAAGTGGCATTTCTCTCATTGCGCAATCTGGAAAAGAAAGAAAAATTCACTAAGGAAAAAAATGATTTTGTTGGATTTGAGTCTGTGACCAAAGATAGTTTCATACCATGTTGATATCTCTACATTGACAGTGAGACGAAACCTGCAAAGTGCTTTTGTGTCCACTCGCTGCTGCAGCTGATAGCATCACCCACTGTGGACGCTATCAGCCATTTTTGCTCACCCATGCTTTGAAGCCGGCACAATCACCTCTAAGAACGGCTCAAAGGCGACATGAAAAAAAAAAACTCGAGCCTGCCGCAACCACTTTTGTATTAAGCAACCAATGCGGCATGACCTCGCTGCATCGTCGGCCTCGTGCAGCTTTCTCCCATCTCCCTTCCACTCCTCTGAAACACGAGTTACAGCGCTGACGGTGAAGGGAGAGAGGGTGATAAAGGTGTGCCGTGCAGGGTGTGCGGTTCAAAGGCATGTGTGTGGCATGCAGGCGGGTGCGACAGCTCGCATTTTTCTTTCTTATTTTACTCTGCCATCTTTTCTAAAATGAGAAGTTTGCTGGGTCCATACTGATCTGCCATACAAAGTGGGTCGTGAAATTTATCTTAAACAGTCATACTCAAGAAATTCAAGAGTTTTCAAGGGAAAAAAGAATTTCAGGACTTCCAAGGGCCTTGAAAACATACTTTTCAGTTTCAAGGGCTTCAAGGGCCTGTATGCACCCTGCTATACAGCATCAAAAGCCCATTAGCTCAGAGGCATCTGGCAACTAAAATGAAGTGATGTACTGTTTGCTGTGACCTGTGCTTAGAAAAGGAGCATGAAAACACTTTTTCTCTTGCGTTTTGTAGCACAGCACGCCCCCTTGTTTTCCTTTAGTGTGAGACGTGACTGACTCGCTGTCATTGAAACACTGCATTTGCAAGAATGGAACACACAGTAGAGTAATACCGGATGTGAATGTGGGGGAGGGCATCTGCGATTGCTTGAAAAAATAATAATCACCACCCAAGCACGCTGTACAGATGGTTACCAGCAAAGCTGAAACGTGCAGCCCCAGTGTTTAAAACTGGGTTAATCCCGACGGTTCATTAAATGATGGCTTGGTAGGCTGCTGGATCCTCGGTACTCACTTGCTGCTTGCGCTCGGCTGCACGAGCCTGTTTCCTTGTGCCCGGGCTGCTGTATCGGCATGATGTAGACAACCTCATTCCCCAGGAGGCTCTGCTCACTAGTTTGCTGATCGAAAGCTGCCTGCTCCTAAGGAGTACGTATGAAGCATGGCCTACCCATTTTGGAGCCGGAGAGACACGGCTGCACTCACGCTTGTCTGTGACAAAGAGCAACAACTTCACTACTGTACTGGTGCTGCTAATCCAACACCACCTAGATAGCACAAGGCGGTGTTCATTCAATCCATGACATCATGTTACCTGGCTTGACTGCTATAAAATTACTGTTGGCTACTCCGGAGCATCTCCATTAGATTCTGACTTCACCGCTTTCATCATGCCAGCCTTGTCAATGGAAATTTCAGGCCAGGTAGCATGACGTCATAGATTGGAGTAAATAGGTCTTATGCTATCTAGGTGGTGTTGGCTAATCGTGTGCCTCTTTCTCTTTTCTTTACGCACATGCACATGAGGTTGCGCCAGAATAGTTTTTTGCGTACAGGCGACTGACGGATGGACGAATCAATTAGCCATACACAGCTTCGCTGTAAAATTTCTGCTTTAATTACAACCCCAACAAAGAATGTGTAATGCACCCATACTCGCATATTTAGAACAGTGCCTTTAGCATAATGTGATAAGCACAGGCATCATGCTAACACCCATTGCAGATTGCCCATGGCATCTGTGAAAGTCCCAGGTGTTGCTTGGGCTCATATCGCGGTGATGGATTGCCAATTGCGCTATTTTAAAGATGCTAGGCAGAAGCACAATGTGTTAGGGGAAAGATGGGTTTGCAGGGAAAAGCTGGCACATTTGCTGGCAAGCTGGCATGTTGGACTTATTCCTTGAAAATGCTACCTTGTTGCAGTTGAACTCCTTTATGCTATCACCCCCTTTCCCTTTTGTTGTGCCAACTTGTACCCTCGCTGCTCCCAAACACATGCCTCTAGTTCAAAAGTTTGCTTTCCTGCATAGCTTAGTCATCGACTGAGCTTACCTTGTGTGTTAATTTCTATGACTGGAGTGTGCCAAGTAGCACAAGATCAAGTACACACTCGCAGGTTAGAAAAGTGAAGGATCACATCTGCTATTGCACTGCCAGCACTATTACCATATTTACACAAATCTAACACGCACCTTTTCTCTAAAAAGAATGGGTCTAAGAATTGCCTGCATGTTCAGTAGAATATAAAATTGACTGTACCCGTAGTGTTGGAAATGGCATACTGTCAGAGCCGTCACTGTGTCCTCACCATCATAATATGGGCCGGCAGGGGCATGTTTCTTGGAGGGTTGCTGTAGGTTAATTTTGTGCTCAACTACAATTACTTTCTGAGACTCTATCACTTCCTATAAGATTTCACACGACTCAGCCCCGGACGTGCCCATGTTTATGGCCACGGTTTCTACCACCGAGTCAAGCTGGCTATCTGTGGAGAGTGCCAGGAATGCTCTTGGCTGCATATTTCAAGAAGTCCAATGCAGAGTCACATAAAATCTCATGAAAGTGTTAGTACAGTATCTCTAAAAGTGATTGCTCAAGAAACCACCTTGTAATTACTTTCTGAGACGCTATCGCTTCCTATAAGATTTCACACGACTCGGCCCCGGACGTGCCCATGTTTATGGCCACGGTTTCTACCACTGAGTCAAGCTGGCTATCTGTGGAGAGTGCCAGGAATGCTCTTGGCTGCATATTTCAAGAAGTCCAATGCAGAGTCACATAAAATCTCATGAGTGATAGTACAGTATCTCTAAAAGTGATTGCTCAAGAAACCACCTTGTGTGCTTGGTGTCTATGGCCCGTGAAATGCAAATGGTGATGACTGTGCACTGCTTTTATTGTGAAAGCATATTTTAAAGAAAGTTTCCCTCATGTGAAGGTAAATTCAGCACATTTCCTTTTTTTTTTCGAATAGTGAACGTGGGGACATGCTATTTCTTTCAGTAATTGGGGGCATTATAAATTCAGCACATGTTAAATTCAGTTGCACATTTTCTTACTCTAAGCCCAAAAATCGTCTAGCCAGATTCAAGGGTGCATTAGAATAGTGTAAATATATAGTAGTTTTGTTTCAAATATTTGTTATCACATTGAATATTTGAAATTTCATACGCCTTATTATAGAAATCGAGTTCAAATACTACAAAATATATTTGACTGATGTTATGCATTCAATATTTGCATGCCTCCCCCCCCCCCTCCTACCAGATGCCATGTTTGGAGCTGTTTGCCCTAATTATTTTCAATTGAAAACGGTTGCTGGTACTGTTCGGCAAAAGAATGTGCCAGACCATATTATTGATTTAAACATGGTGTTCTCCACAAAAGGACAAAAATACAGAAGATAATCAATCTGCACTCAGCCTTAGTACTCTGTGTACAACATTACTTAAATCTAAGCTTAATAGCTTTTTAGAATATATTGAGGACAAAACTGGAGTTACCCGAGCCTGGTGTTAGCCTGGGTGCCTCACATACCAGTTATGAGGATGTAATCTGGGGGTTTGAAGTCTATTATCACACAACTGCTTGATGTCAGCTACACAAGGTTGACTTTGAAAACTGACGGGCCACACTGACTGCTTAATGCTAGGACAGGTAGCAAACTGCATAATGGGGATATGGTCGTCTAGGGACTTTTGAAATGCAGCATTCCACATGGGCCGAAGGGAACTAAGACACTGTGCTGTGCAAAAAAGGAAAAAAAAAAGTGATGTCGGTGTAAACGAGCATCTTCAGAGCTTTTGATGTCTGTAATCATGTAAAAGAATGGCAAGTAATTCTTCATTTATATAAGGTGCACAACAATGACAAAATTGGAAGAGAAAGGATGGAAATTGTTTTAGAGAGTTACATTTATTTCTTTATTGTTGTCTTTCAGGGTACATGTAAGTCTTTACATGGTTGTTACAATCAAGCTAAAGCATGACACATATAAATTAGACTACATTTAAAATTTTCTGGGGTCTATGAATATACTGCTTAAAAATTGCCAGACAAGCTGCATTGGCAGAACCAGAAACCTCAAGACCAAATGCCAAAATGTTGGGGCCAAAAAACTGTCACATGCCTTGGTGGACTAAGCAGTGTAAAAAAATGATGGGTCGTACTATTAACTGCAATTCAACCTGTGTCATTGCTAAAAAGACTTTGTCGTCCTGCCTGCTTTTAAGATTGTTGTGCGTACAACCCACTAAGCATCCAGTGCAACTGATACTGATGTTGAGACATTCCATCCTCGCAGGTTTCTCGGAGGCCAGCTGCTGCTGGAGTGGGACCTTGCCTCCGCGTACTCTCAAGAGCTCATCCCTGTCATGCAAGGTGTTCCTGGGAGGAGTGCCCTGGGACATATCTGAGCCGGGCCTCATAGAGGCTTTTGCCTCCTTTGGCAACATAAAGGTGCAGTGGCCAAGCCGCGAGCGGAGCCAGAGCTTTCCCCCCAAGGCGGGCTATGTGTACATTATCTTTGAGAATGAGAAGCAGGTCAAGATGCTGCTGCGGTCATGCAGCCAGGACTTCATGAATGGTGGCAACTGGTACTACAAAATATCATCGCGCCGCATGCGTTGCAAGGAGGTGCAAGTGATTCCATGGGTGCTGAGTGACAGCAATTATGTGCGCTGCCCATCGCAGCGGCTGGACCCGGCAAAGACTGTGTTTGTGGGAGCCCTGCATGGCATGCTCAATGCACATGGCCTGGCCCTTGTAATGGAAGAACTCTTTGGGGGAGTCCTGTATGCGGGCATTGACACGGACAAGTACAAGTACCCAATTGGTGAGGAAGGCTTCTGCCACACCCTTTCTCATTGCTCTGCATGTGCATTTTTGTGGCTGGGTTTGCATTCCACGAATTAAGTGATTCAGTGGCACTAACATAGACGGCAGTGTTGTAAGTACACGCGGCGATAGCTTAGTAGTTATGGCGTAGTGCTGCTGAGCTTAAGGTCGTGGGTTTGATCTCGGCCACAGCAACCACATTTTGATAGAGGCGAAATCTAATGTTGTGGACATACTTAGATGTAGGTGCAGGTTAAAGAACCCCAAGTGGTCAACATTCATCCAGAGTCCCCCACTGCAGAGTGCGTTATCAGATTGTGGTTTTGGCATGGAAAACTTTGCAATTTAATTTTTAATGCTGCAAGTATGCATTGCTGTAGCCTTGCAGCACCAGCAATATTGTCTGTGTGCTTTGAACATCATGCTGTGTTGCGACGGTCATGGGCAGCAGTCGTATAAGCCATGATTAACCCCCTTTTGTGTTATGGGCAAGCATAGATAATCCAGTATTATGCCTTTCAGGCATGTCTGTCTTTACTAGTTCATGGCTTTTGTTATAGAAGGCAACACTATACCATGCGGGTCAAATAATCCTGAAATGTATGGTGACATTTGCTTCCCAGTGCGTCCCCCCAATGTGCTGCAAAGCGGTGTGTATGCATTGTGCAGAAAAGCAGCTGCGGGTATGTGCAGTTGTAGTTCTAACAATGACAAGGTGCACTTATGCTAGCTCCACTCGCTTACAAAGCATAGTCAGTGTACAGACTTCTGATCTAGTGTTCACAACGCACAAGTCCATGGCTGAAGATACCACCTGCGTCTTCTACTGGCACCCTGCCATTGCCACTGAAAGTATGCACTGTACACTTTATCAAACGCACCCTGAGCAGAGGTACAGATTTTTGTCCTGCATGCACCATTTCTCGAGGTGCGTGCAGGGCAAAAATCTGTCCCTGAGATTTCAAATTACTCCTGCACTACGTTAACCACACTGACCTTATTCTTGCAAGCTTTGTAATCTCATCACCATATCTCTCAGCTGCCCTCAACTGCATTTATTTTGCTTCCTTTGGCGCCCATCATGTGCTCTTGTATATAACTGGCTTTATTCTAGGGGTGTCATGACCTGGTCTCCCTTTTATTATAATCTGTTAAATTGACTTTCACTTGTTCGCTCAACCATATAGCTATATAAAGGAAGACTGACGTTACATTTTAAACTTGTCATCTTTCTTAATTAACTGAAAGTCTATACTCTCTAAACCATACAAAAGACACTGGCATGCATCAGAGTTTAAGTAACATACTATTAGTACTTGTTTCTGTGAACCAGTTTTGGCACCCATGAGGTGGATGCATTACGATGTCTTCATACATTGGCTTATGGGAGTACTGACACAAAAATTTCCATCTCGCTTTTTCTGCTTTAATACGTAGCTAATGACCCAGTAATCACGGCACGAAACCTCACTTACTTCATAGTGTTACAGGTAATTATTTGAAGCCTTGTTTGTAGCGACCAGTCCAAGCTTCAGTTTCAGAGAGCAACGAGACGGGCCAGAGACGGAATGTAAACACAGCTGGGCGTGTGATCTCAAAAACCTTTGACATATGCTCCGACGTGCGAGCTTCGCGTTGCTAGTTTGTCTGCTACGCCTGCATGGGCTTTGCGATGTCCCTGCCACCATCGTTTTCATCGTTTTCGTTGTCCAGCAGCGACTATTTCCTGCAGGCGGGAGTCGCCGCCGTATTAGACGTGGCCAATCACTTTTGAGTCGACCCACTAGAAAGCAGTGACTGGGATATTGCGGCTGGCGATAGTGAGGACGAAGCTCAAGACCCTCGCATTGGCTATGTTCAATGGTATAGCGTGCACGCTCAAAATGAAGGGAGCAAATCTGACTATTTTTCAGCAGGGTGCACTCTAAGCGTCAAGTGGTGCGCACAGACTTGGTTGCACAGCCGTTTTTGGGCGGCAGCGTGCTTGGTGTTAACTGGTAAACTATAGGCTTAAATTCTTTCTCTGAAACGTACCATATAGATTTGTGTAAGGCTGCACTTTCACAATTTTGAGGTAAAGCCCTTGCACAGGACCACACCATTTGGTCGAAATGGTGCGGACGCAGCGAGCGACTTGTATGCACACGCTGGCTCTTGCGATCTAGTAGCAGCACGCGGAAGTATGCAGTGGATGAAAATTCGCTAAACGTGACTACTTCTCCATTGGCAATTTTTTTCGCATTTTGGGCTGCAAAATTGGGGGGCACAACCTTTACACAAGTCTATACTGTATTTCTCAGTGGCTATAAAATAAACAATGCCTTGTTTATATCTTATTCTAGTAGACAACTTATTCGCATGTTTTGTTTTTATCCGCTAACTTTATTTCTCATGCTGCGTTTTAC
This sequence comes from Dermacentor variabilis, assembly GCF_050947875.1. Lineage (NCBI taxonomy): Eukaryota > Metazoa > Arthropoda > Arachnida > Ixodida > Ixodidae > Dermacentor > Dermacentor variabilis. The sequence goes on from NC_134572.1 coordinate 47,093,681, forward strand.
TGTCTCCACACTGGAGGTAATCTAGGAGTTGGTACGGTTGTGGCAGTGAAAGCTGATGCCATGGTGCTTTGATGCAGCCAGTGTGGAAGCAGTCACTAACACCTGGCCACAACTGCACTTAAATGCAGCGGCAGGCAACTGCTGCAGAGTTCGAGCAAGGCCATGAGAAATAAGACTACTAGCACTATTGGCGAAGGGTGTAAGAGCTAGCTTAACAGCTTCACTGTCTTTGATGTATAAATTTTCAGATTTGTGTACATCTGTGAAGGGTTTTGTAGGGCAGGTGAAATACAGAAAGTGATTTTTTATAAAAGGAATGTGTATGGGTTCCTCAGTAGGAAAGCAGTTAAGCAAGTTGAAGCTTAGGAAAGTGATCAGCAAAGAATTAGTAGCTGCAAAGTGAATTAATGGTAAGAAATGAAACCTTCCCTGGTTCGGTTGCTGTTTTCCTATTCCTAATCTGTCCTTTTGTTATTCAATCTTGGTACCCACATACCCAGTAACAGCACTGCTGCCCTTGCCAGCATGATGGAGGGAAGTTGATTCAGCACGCTCTGCTGCTGAGCATGGGGTTATGGGATTGCATTCTGAATGCCAGTAAGGAGGGGAGGGATGTAAAAACTCTCGCACGTCAAAGAACATTAGAGGGTAAAAATTATTCTGGAGTTCTCCACTATGGCACCTCTGATCAGTGGCACAGGCAAGGGGTGGCACACCCGGAACGTGCCCCCCTCTCCCCCGTGAAAAATTTCTGGCTATGCCACTGTCTCTGATGTGCAGCTTTAGATCCAGTGGATTTTTAATAAGTCCAAACAAGCTCCTTCCAAAAAAGTATTCCACACCTGCTCTTCTCTGCAGGAAAAATGCCTGTCTCACAAAGGCAAGAAAAATGCTGCCATGTCTAGGCAGTAACCAGTGTGCCAGCCATGACAAGAGGCCACAAATAACAGGTGGCACAAACGCTAAAGCAAAATGTCTCGCATGCATGCATTGCGGGGGAATGTTGCAGTGCAGTGGTGACACTTACGTACACTGAAACTGTTTCTGCATAAAGGGCAGTTTATCGGATGGCGCTAGTGTTTAGCAGTGAGCAAGTTGCAAATGCACAGAACAGCTGGTAAAGGGCTTAGGTGCAATTTTGCAGCCAGCAATGATCAGAGTAGATATTGAACGCAAGCATGTGTTGACCATTCAAGCCTTTAAGGGTGTTCTCACCAATAATTGGCTGGTTTGTGCTACCTCGAGAGGCCAAACTATGAAATGGGGAAATTGTCAAATATTGCAGCTTAACTGCAGCGGAAAATCTGGTGGCGTGGCCGAAGACGTACAAAAAGTCACGTGGTCGGATGTGCTCAGGCCACTGCTCATGTGTTCTTCCATAGCTGGCTCCGATGCCGCTCATCATGCCAGTGTTCCCATACTGCCCCTCCCTCCGCAGAGGAACTGACAGTGCAGGCCCACTGCCAGTCGATGCGGTGATTTCGGTGAGTTCTGTCATGCACTTTGATGGACAAACCTTCTATGGAGATGGTACAGTCACGTGGTCACAGACTGCGCTGATGGCCGATCTACATTCTATATACTGTGCCGGGCGTCATGGCACTGCCAGTCGGTGCAGTGATTTCGGCGAGTTCTGTCATGCACTCCGATGGACGAACCTTCGTCTTCAACTCCTCAGTCACTAGCCGAACCTAGTTCCTATGGACGTCCACGCAAGCACACAAGAGGCCAAGGCATGTGATGCACTAAATGATTCAAGGCAACATGAAAATAATACCATTAAGTCTCGTAAAACGGGTTGTCACCGGGAAAATATTGCAATGCTTTCGCATTCATTGACGTGGGGATACCCATGTACCCATGACTTTCTTTTTCGACGTGTCCAAGGAAGATTTTCAAGCAATAAGCATGGATTGCGATGTTTGATTACAGCATTTACCCCATTCTAATGCGTACCTTTTTTCTTTTAAAAGAAAAAGCCACACAGCTTTGACGAATAATATGGCTGTATTGCGGCAAAGTCTACTCCAAAATACCGTGCGGCAAAGGTGATTTTAGGAAACCGGTCGCCACTGTGCAACACATATTTCAGACCCTTGCCCATTTTTTGCTAAGAAATTCTGGCTCACATAAATTTATTTGTTTAGGAGTTTTAATGTTATGTATACATTATTTTTCTACTTTGGACACATAAAAAGTAGGCACGCATTTGCTTCTGGTACGTATTAGAATCTGGCAAACATTGCCAAATTAATCAGCTGTGCGTTTTGATGTTTTCATCTTGTCTAATTCAGCCCACCGGTTAAATTAACCCATTTTCGTCGGTCCTGTCCAGGTCGAATTAACCAAGGCCCGACTGTATTTGCACTTAGTGCACAGTTAAAAAACTGCAATGCATCCAGCTACCTGTACTGCTTGTCTGGTACCCTCCTACTGACATGTCAGTGGTTCTTTTTCATCAATACAGGGTCTGGCAGGGTGACATTCAACAACCAGAAGAGCTATCTGAAGGCTGTGGCTGCATCATTCGTGGAGATAAAGACTCCTCGATTTTCAAAAAAGGTGTGTATCCCCTTTAGTCACGAATTATGGTATTCTGCAGGGAAATTTTTAGAACTTGCAGGTATTGGTGCTTCAGGTGTCCAGAATCTGAAGAAAAAAAATTCTCCTCTAGGAACATTACTACACTAATTCCTTATAGGGAAACATTGTGACTCAATACTTTTTTTTTTTGAAGTGTGCTATGCCAGTTTACAGAAAGGAGGGCAATTATCTATTCACGGTTGTGCGAGTGGTGTCCCAACAGTTCACAGGTTGTGATAGAATATCACACCTGTGATATTCTAAGAAAGATATTCTAAGAAACAGTCCTTCTCAGCTGCAATGTACAGGAAAAAGTCGCATTTCTGGCAGTGGCCCTGGTATTCGCCACACACTACTTGTACACATCTTCTACAGTGACTGGACTTGCTAGAGCCAGTGGTTCTTCGCATCCTACCTCACACAATCACATTATGTTTACAGCAAGGACGGTGACTCAAAATGAGCTATTCAGGAATGACATTAAAAGAAACAATGCTAAATTGCAGTGCCAACAAAATTCCCAAATACTACAATAAAGAGTCTGTACTGCTTCTGCGGGTCAGCTTCACCCGAACAAAATTCTATTGATCTGGCATTAAACTAGGAGTCTTCTTATATCCGAACAACCATTGAAGGATGTGACATAATTGCCAGACCAACGTTATTGGTTTGATGGTCCGAAAACATGAGCGTTTACTATCTTCATGATCACAGTGCATACAGTGATTTGTACATTTAAATATTGCCACCACTCAAAATTAAAAAGAATGCTAAAAAATGCTGTTTAATTCTTCGACGGTAAACTAGATAGCGCACATGCAAAAACTGTCGCTAGTTCAAAATTTTTGTGTGGTAGCTATGGGTCGCCAGCGTAGCAAAAAAAGTCGCGCTGTCTACGAATGGAGACACGGATGAAAACAGGGTCAAAACTATTCAGTAACAGAACCATGAGTATTGAGCAACTTCTTTAATAAAGGTAGCTCTTTCTTTACATAAAACAGGGTGTTCTTACTGTTCTGAATGATTGAGGCTACTGCAAAAGACAAATTTGAACAGCGACAGACTGAAGCTTTCGTAAAACATGGAGTCGTTCGTCTCCAAACATCTTTTTCTCCAGTAGTGTTTTGCTGCGTCGTATCTGATGGCGGTTACTGCATTTATATATGTCTCGAATATTAACCGTACCAGTGTGCAGTCACTCCTTCGCTTTTTGATGAAAATCTCAACAAAGTCACGTCTTCATATGGAGACACCGTGACTGAAAGGGGTATACTAGCATTTAAGATAAGAAATTGAGTTGATTTGGTTGACAATTCAAGGCTTCTATAATGTCAACCTCTTTGCACAGTCATGCCAGAGCTCCCTTCAAAGTAAGGGAAAACGAAGCTTTCAGAGGACCATAGTTTCAATAGAGGTGTACTATGCGGTCTCTGAAACTGCAGAATACAACTAAGATTTCAAAGTGCTTTTCATTGGCGGTGAAGTGCAGCACGAGACAGTAAACTGCTGGCATGTCTTAAAAATTATTTTCAGTAGCACATTGCGATGGTGGAATGGGCAAATGTGGCTGTAGAGGTGCACAAGTACAGTTTCAGATTGCATGCAGGTGCAAGTGGATCCCTACCTGGAGGATTCCATGTGCTCTTCGTGCAACAAGCAGCCAGGCCCAGTCTTTTGCCGCGACATGGTCTGCTTCCGTTACTTCTGCCGCACCTGCTGGAATTGGCACCACAATGTTGATGGAATGCGCAACCACAAGCCCCTAATGCGCAACAAAGCCAACACACGCTGAGCGACATCCCTCCACCGGCCAACTTTATACCCCAGCAGCCCTTTTCTTTAGGAAGCAGCCTCCTTGCTTGAGCATTTCTCCTTATTCAGCGTGATCCCGCCCTCGTGTTTGTTTTAACCCCCCTGTTGTTGTTTGTGTACATATTTTCTGCCGCTGTTACTCTTCTTTTGCGCTCTGTTTTAACCCTCTTGCTGTTACCTTTTTGTTGCCATCCCGCCTTTTTCCTCTCTCCACCAAAGATAATTGGAGAGAGATAGGGGAACTTTTATTTCTCATGTTTTCTACACCGTGTGCACTGGTTGTTATGCGTGGTTGTTATTGTTTTTCCTTCCCTTTGTTAAATAACTAAAAAAGTGCTATACCTATTGTTTTGTGCAAGAAAAAGGGATAAGTGTCCCATATGTTCATCCTCTCTGCTGCTGCTGCTGTGCCGTTTTTCCTTGGTGTCTGTGGATGGTTTCCCTTTCTTTATTGCCCGTTACTAGTACGGAGTACTAACATAGAAAAAAAAAATTAATTTGCCTCGGGAGAGGTTGAGATGCACTGGCAGGGTGGATGTTCATTGTTGATCGTGTGCCTTTTTCAATTGCTAGTCCTTTATTTTTATGCTCTTGTGGAGGTTGTTTACCTACTCCAGCACGTCTTGTGTACATGTTTCTTTTTTTCTGCTCGAACAAGTGTTTTTATTTTACAGGGGCAATCTATTCTCAAAGCCCTGTAGTCCACAAAGTGCTGCGATACCAGCGTGATTTTTTTTTCTTACTAGAGTTCTTCGGGGGTATATTTATTAGTTTTACCTGTACAGATGGCATACATGGGCAAGGATTTAAAATCCAGTGCTGCCTTTTGTAGTTTTCTTAAGACCATTTTAATACCACCCCCTGGCTCTGCTCTTAAAACCTTTCTACATACGTGCCCTTTTTTGTACGACATCCTCCACCGTTAGCACATTCTACTAGTCAAGCCTTTTTTTTCTATTTTTAAACATTTGAAACTGTTCCTTCTTTATGTAAGAAACAAATACAGACATCATGTGTCATTGTAGTCTACTGCATTTCTACGCTGTTATGAACAGTTCCTGTGAATGCCTTAAATATTTCCAGGTGCAAAGTTTTAATGGCTCAGCTGTTGTTGGGCAAATAGGGTGCTTGAAGGTTGAGGTATTTTTTTCTATTTAGTGAGAAACACCGGTAGCTCTGTATGGATTTGACTACGGAATGGATCACGGACCAAATTTCTTAAATGCAATAGGAGATCTTGAAGCCACCTCCTTCTGCATGGAAGTTTTGGATCTGCAAATTTTTGAAGTTTTTCGTGCATTGGGAACATCGAGACCAATGTTTTATTTTTTTTCTGTAATCCTAAGAAAAATAAATTCCTGCATATGAATTTTGTCTCTGCTCAGTGCATTGCTAGTGAATTTCTGAAGTGCTTCAAGTAAGGAAGGTGCTGTTAGTAGCACTACTGCACGCAGCCAAAGTGTACTGCGTAAAGGGTGCAATTAAAGTTTTGAGATGTGCTGGACTTCCACTAATTCAAACTTGCTGGGACACTCAAAAACTGGTTCAAGTTGTCTAATGTCCATTAAGACTGAAATTTGTCGTGTTACAAACTTCTAGATGGTGGTGAACACCTGTGCTCAGTGATGGGAGGTAGTGGAATTGACATGTGGTTGTGGTGCAGATGCAGCATGTTTGTGCCTCTCACCTGGATGATGTGTGCAACTACTTGTTTCATGCTGCACAAACTTGCAGCCCATATTTTGGCCATGTTTGCTACCTTTGAAGCACTGAGTTGCAAATATTAGGTTGCCGGAGGCTATTGCCTTGTAGCTGTCCTCCTAGTAAAAGAGTTTTCAAACATCCTCTGATGAATCTCGCTGTTGGCAAACGCTACCTTGGTGAGCATTGAAAGGTGCTGAGCATGCTGGCTGCACTGCCTTGCCAGTACGCTCTGCAAAATTTGGACCCTTTGGTGCTTATTTTGTATAGCAAGAAGTGCTCCGTTTGGTGCACTTTTCAATGCTGCGTGCCTCGTACTTTCAGGTCATGAACACCATTCTGGGAGAGTTGCTGCGTGTTACCCACTCCTCTGGAACAGGTGGCAACTCTCTCAAAATGGCTGCTTTCTGCAGCTGCTGGAAGGCAGTGACAAGTTTATGCTATAGCCACCTTCATAGCAGCTTGCATCTGCATAAACAAAGCCAACTTTGAATTTTGTCTCTTAAAAACCAGGCAAGTAACAGTGGCAACTGTTGCATCGAACGATGTAGACCACAAATTGTGATCTGTGAAATTTGAGCAAGAACAGTGCAACGGTAAGTGAAAAATCTTTCAGTGTAATATGCATGTCCCTGTAATCAGCAGCCCTTGCTTTCTGACCTGAATGCATGCCACAGGTTGCATTTTTTTTTTTTGCTATTCCATGGGAGTCGGAACACTGTCGGAGCACATACGCAGTTTTAAAACGGGAAATGGTCGCGTGTACTGTCGTTGGTTTCTTCCTTGTCTGGCAAGGATACGACTGATGGAAACAAGCAGCAGGAGGAAGCGAGGAAGATGGCAAGAATTTCGTTCATACGTCCCTTCTGGCCGACCTGTTCGTGGCCCACGAAGTGAGTGCGAGTCATAGTTGAGCGCCATTACTATAATCAATTTCGTTATTTACTCAAGTGAGGCGGACGAAGTGTCAAGACTCGCATGACTATTTTCATGACCATTTTAAATCGGCTTATTCTTCCCCGGCTCCCAGAGTCTCGATTGATTAATCGTACTTATTTTCAAGTCCGCCTGTATTTTGTAATGGTCAGCTTATTTTTTCACTATTTTCGCGCGTTTCGCGCAGAGTTGCCGATCCCAGCGGTAGGATATGAGGTATGCCATAGGTCAAAAGAGGCGCCCAAGCGACATCCGAGGAACCAATGATGAAAGGCGAAGAGAATTTCAGACTAAATGAATCGTTGTAAAATCAATCCCCTGGCTCAACAATTGTTACCCACGTTAATGGTTCTCAACTAAGAGTGCATACACGCTTCTTACGAGACAAGTAAACGTTCTCGCTGCTCTAGCATTAGCGATCACCTTCGATGCGGCTAGGCTTGCAAGGTCATCCGATCAATGCGCGTGCTGCAAGTCTGATAAGGAGGAGGTGTGATGTAAAATAACATCAGCCTGCGAAAAGGGCGAGTGGGTCGGCACATCGCCGACAGCATCAGTGCGCAGGCACGAGCGTTTCGTAGCGCTACACCCACATAGGTATTGCGTCACAGGTCATTCCGTGATTCGACGAGTTCGGCGCACGAAATTCAAAGACTACTTGTTTTATGCTGTTCTTTTCTTTCCGTCACTAGCGGACTATATAATCCCGTGTATCCGCCGTGTTCTACAGTTCCTATCGGAAATACTTCGAACAAAACAGCACTCATATTTATGCATATGAAAGAAATGGTGCATGCCGGACATGACAGTTCGCGTTCGCAAAGCGCGCAAAAATCATACGGCACTTCGTCCATCGATGAGGCCACGTGAACAGGGCGCACGCTCGCTGCGTGCTGTACAAGCATGTCTGCAACAACCAACACTTAACTTACCTTCCCGGTGGGAATTCTGAGCGAAACAACCGCAAACTCATCGTAAACAAACGCACATGCGAACAAAACAAAAACACAGCGAGGTTATATTGATATTGATGCTGATTGGGCTGTCCCCATGCTGTCCCCTTTAGATTGGGGTGCCAAACATGGCGAGCGTGGTGTAGCCAAAATAAATGCCCGTGATAAATGCACACACGAGCGAAAAAAAAAATGAAAAAGTACCAAAGAAGAAATAACAACGGGCGGCAAAGGAGTTCGGTTTTCTCCGAAGCACATGGACGTATGAAGGAAACGCCGGTGTCTGTCGTGGACTTCCTGAAGGGTCGTGGAAAAGAAACGAATGAATGGACATCATTATTAGATGGCTGGCTGGCACTTCGGCTGTTCTTTATTCTATGCTTTGGCCTATGTTGGGTGGCTTTGGGAATGGAATAGTGGGGGTAAGAGGATGACGGTCAGACAGCCCTCTGCGTCGGCTTCACAGTCTGAACATCAAACCAGACTCGTCAACGAAGGCCAGAAGCGAGTTGTGATAAATTCGTAGTGCCAAGTGGATTCGAACACCAGCTAGCACCAGACGGAGGAATTTGTACCTCTCCGACACCTTGGCCTTTTTCTTTATTACCGCAGTGAAGAACACAAACAGAGCAAAACGTACGCTAACTAGGGTCGATAGCTTCTATGAACTGGATTTGCAAGCCCTCATTAATACTGGTGTCTCATGAGCACTTTCGATCGCGATTGAGCCTGAGATTGGCTCCATCCTGCAGCTTGCGCAAAGGAGCCAATTGCGACCGAAAATTTCGATCTCGATTATTCCTCATGCTGCCATCAACAAAACCAATACTGGTCGTAGCGTGATTATCCTGGAGGGCGGTTTTATATCTGTGCACTTGATGGCAATAATCGAGTGCATAGCTAGGACTTGTTTTTCTTTTCGAGTAAGAGTGCACATTCTTAATGTGTAATGATATTCTACTATCTGTGTAAATAACTTTCGTGTGTGATGCTTTTAAACATGTATCAGTTTACCTGTCTCATGTCGCCATGTATGTGTGGTCTCCTGGGCCCAGCCGTCAAGCTGTTTTCTTGCAGCTTTTAACTCGGGAGTCCAGCCAGGATATTTTCTGGTAAATAAGGATAATTGTATTGCATAGGATGCACTATGTTCAGGCCCCATCAACGCATCATCACCATCAGCCTATTTTGTATCCACTGCAGGACGAAGGCTCTCCCTGCTATCTCCAATTACCCATGTCGTGCGCCAACCAACTCCAACTTGTGACTGAGAATGTTCTAATTTCATCGCCCTACTTAGTCTTCTGCCGTCCTCGACTGCGCTTCCCTTCTCGTGGTATCCATCCTGTAACTGTACAGCTGCACATTACATATGTCCTGCCCAGCTCCATTTCTTTCTCTTAATGTCAATTAGAATATCGGCTATACCATTTGGTCTCTGATCCAAACTGCTCTCTTTCTGTCTCCTTAACGTTATGCCTAGCATTCTTCATTCAGTCGCTCTTTGCGCGGTCCTTTACTTGTTCTCAAGCTTCTTTGTCAGTCTTGATGCAAGTCTCTGCCCCATATGTCAGCACTGGTAAAATGCACTGATTGTACACCTTCCTTTTCAGTGATAATGGTAAGCTTCCAGTCAGGAGCTGACAATGCCTGACGTATGCGATCCAACCAATTTTTATTCTCTGAATTTCCTTCTCATGATCAGGGTTCCCTGTGATTAATTGACCTAGTTAAACATACTCCTTCACAGATTCTAGAGGCTGACTGTGATGCTGAACTCTTGTTCCCTTGCCCAGCTATTGATCATTATCTTTGTCTTCTGCATATTAATCTTCAACCCCACTCTAGGGGTTGAATTCGTCAGTAAAGGTCTTCTTGTAACTCGTCTGCAGTGTTGCTGAATAGAACAACGCCATCTGCAAACCGAAGGTTGCTGAGATATTCGCCATCGATCCTTACTCCTAAGCCTTCCCAGTTTAACAGCTTGAATACTTCTTCCAAGCACGCAGTGAATAACATTGGAGAGATTGTGTTTCCTTGTCTGATCCCTTTCTTTATAGGTATCTTCTTAATTGTGTAGGAATAAGGTAGCTGTGAAATCTCTAGGTATTTTCGAAGATATTTACGTAAGCAGTATGGACTCCTTGATTATGTAATGCTTCTATGACTGCTGGTATCCCTACTAAATCAAATGCTTTTTCACAATCTATGAAAGCCATATAGAGAGGCTGATTGCACTTTGCGGATTTCTCGATTACCTTATTAATGACATGGATGTGATCTATTGTAGAATATCCCTTCCTAAAGCCAGTCTGTTCCCTTGATTGGCTAAAGTCCAGTGTTGCCCTTATTCTATTGCAAATTATCTTGGTGAATATTTTATATGATACTGGGAGTAAGCTAATGGGCCTATAATTTTTCAATTCTGTAATGTCCCTCTTTTTGTGAATTAGTATAATGTTTGCATTTTTCCAGTTTTCTGGGACCCTTGAAGTCGATAGACATTTCGTATAGAGAGCCGCCAGTTCTTCAAGCATTACGTCTCCTCCATCTTTGATTAAATCGACTGGTAGTCCATCTTCTGCTGCCGCTTTTCCCCGTTTCATGTCTCGCAAGGCCTTTCCAACTTCATCACTAGTTACAGAAGGAGCCTCTGCAACCTGTTCATTACTACTTTGAATGGAAGTATCGTGGCTGCATTGGTACTGTACAGGTCAGTATATAATTCTTACACTGCTTTTACTACATCTTAGAGATTGCTGATGATATTACCCTGCTTATCTTTCAGTACATACATCTTGGTTGTCCTATGCCAAGTTTCCTTTCCTTCTCACTGATTTTAGGCTGCGTCCATTTTTTATGGCTTCTTCAGTCTTTCTCGTGTTATAATTTCGTATATTCCTCATTTTCGCCTTGTTGATCAGTTTTGACAGTTCCGCAAATTCTATCTTATCTCTTGAGTTGGACACTTTCATTCTTTGTCGTTACTTGGGAGAGCTTGCTTACTGGTTGCCTTGGTGCCTTCCCTCCCAATTCAATTGCTGCCTCTGAAGCCAGCCGAGTTACGGTTTCATTCATTAGCTCTATGTCATCATCATCTCTCTGTTCTAAGGCTGCATATTTGTTTGCAAATACCAGCCTGAATTTGCCTGCTTTTACCCTTACTGCCTCTAGGTTGACCTGTTTCTTTACCAATTTTGCTCTTTCTCTCTTCAAATTGAGGTGAGTCCTAGCCCTCACTAACCTATGATCACTGCTCTTTACCCTACCTATCACTTCTACATCCTGCACTATGCTGGGATCAGCAGAAAGTATGAAGTCAATTTAATTTCTTGTTTCATCATTAGGGCTTTTCCAGGTCCACTTTCTGTTGCTTCGCTTCATAAAAAAGGTGTTCATTATTCGAAGCTTATTCCTTTTTACGAATTCTACCAGCATCTCTCCTCTAGTGTTCCTAGAATCGACGCAGTAGTTGCCAATTTCTTGTTCACCAGCCTGTTTTTTCCCCACTTTTGCATTGAAGTCACCAATTACTACAGTACACTGAGTTTGCACTTTTCTCATCGCTAATTCAACATCTTCATACATCTGATCTACTTCCTCATCGTGGTGACTGGATGTCGGAGCGTAGGCTTGTACTAACTTTAATCTGTACCTCTTATTAAGTTTGGTTACGACTACTGCTACCCCCTCATTAGTGCTGTAGAATTTGTCAGTGTTGCCCGCTATGTCCTTATGGATTGGGAATCCTACCCCACATTGCTTCTTATCTGGGAGACCTCTATAGCAGAGAACATGGTTGTTAGTCAGCACTGTATAAGCTTCACGAGTTCTAATTTACTAAGGGCAATGATATCCCAAACAATGTCCGATAGTACCTCAAAGAGTCCTGCTAAGCTGGCCTCACTCGACAGAGTTCGAGTGTTGAACGTGGCCAGGGTCAGTTTCCATTGGCGACTTGTCTGGGTCCAGAGATTCTTGGCACCCTCTGCTGCGTTACAGGTCTGACTGCCGCATTGATCATGTGCTCCGCAGCTGCTGGGGACTGAGGGCCATGGGTTAATTGTAGGAATCGTGAGGGAAGCAGTGGCCGAATACGGCACCAGTGAGGCCAATTCCTGTTCTGGTGAGGGAGTGTGTTTGTTGAAGCTTAGTGGGCCTTCCTAATTTGGTTGTACCTGGATTAGTATAGCCCTATTCACTCTCGGCATCTTTTGCCGGTGTTGGGGGTCACTCCAAGCCTGCAGATGTAGTGCACTGGAGGAGGTGAAATTCAAGCTCACCATCGTAGGATTAAAAAAAAAAAAAATCCAGTGCATATATGTCACCCCAGACGTGTGCATGCCTAGATCTATGTATCAAGCTGCTGCCTCAGTTTTATCAAATAATTAAGTTCTTGTTGCTGATAGCATTCTTTCCCACTACTTCTGGCCTTTCTTCTGCTGCAGACTGTCATCTTCTTTAACTTATGGCACGTACCCATGAAACCTGTCATCACACTGCAAGTTTCCTCAGTCATGCTGCGGATGCTGTTTTGAGCGTCAGCTTAGCTGTGTGGGTGTATATGGGCGATAACAATACCATAGAGTGTATATGCAATGCGCCCACCTTGTTTTGAGCAACTGGTGAAGATGGTATATGTATCCAGAACTGGTCTCATGAGATTGCAAGAGTTATGTAACGCACTGACCCCTGCCTTATGAGCTACAAATGTTGGACGACCGCAGGTCTTCCTGGATACCTTCCATGGGTGTCCGTTGATGTACTTCAAGAACAGCATAAATTATCATATATGTAAATTTAGGCTATCTGATCTTGGCAATATATGTGTACGTTAGCATCAGCCAGTGATAACAGTGACGTCCTATGGATATCCTATGGACATCCACTGCCAGTACATGGATATCCTAAAAATGTGTCGAATACGTCCTGCGGACATCCCTCACATGATGTTTTGGCCGCACTTTCAGTGTTCTGTGGACATCCCTTGCATGTCCGCGAAGGACTTCGTGAGGACATAATGTGTATATATTTTATGGACGTATATATGTTAGGGCCTTTTGCACAGTGTTTGCTATATAACATCTATTAGGGTCACAGCACATGCTGTGTGACAGATGCAACTGGCAGTGTGCCTACATATCAAGAGCAGTTACATTGTGTGCACACGTTATGCGCACACACACACGTGTGCAGAAGCACAGTGCATTCCTCATTGTTGTGCCACAATGCGCACCTACATCGAGGCAACGGGCGCTTCTCCCCTCCCCACCACATTCTTCTGAAGTGGTTGCCCTTGGTGACAACCGGGAAAGCTCCAGGAAACTGCCGAACCCTTTCTGTGGCTCGAACTGAGGAGTCCAGGGACACAGAGCACCATGACGAATCCACTGGCAGCCTTCAGAATTCTACAGAACTGCTGACCCCTGCCGCGTAAGCCAGTTTTATGTAGCTTGAACTTCTCCTTTGACGAAAGAGGAAAGCAGTGCGGTTGGCGTCAGCACTGGTCCTGCCTCGTCCCTGCCGACGATGGGATGCCCAAAGGGACTTAAGGCAGAGCCGGCCCATTGTTGGAAGGGAGAGTCGCCACCAGCCGCCCCGTCAGTCTGGTGCGCTCTTCGGCTCTGCTACTGTATGCTATTACCTGCTATTACCTGCTATATTGTACATACTATACAAAGCTTGTTGTCTCCTCCTTATTGGCTCCAAGAGTCCGTCTCTCGTCTACAGCCCGAGTCGCAATATCATTCTTCTAGGCCTTCCATCAAGCACAAGCTTATTGAACTAACTGAAGTTTCCAAAGCAGACTGCGTCAAAAAACTTGTAAAGTGTGGCGTACACATGAGCTGCAGATACAATAGCTTCACATTGTGATTTGAACATGCAAGAATACGTAAATCTGTTACGAGGAAAGACAAAGCATTTGGAGGACAAATATTCCTGTGTATGCTGAAAAAAGTTAATGTGGGATAACCTTGGGATGTTATAGGGTATCTGAAACAGACCCATGAGTAATATCCTGGAACATTAACTGGACTTCTGGTGGATGTTCTCTTTGTCTCCGAAACAGTGCATGCATGGACAGTGGGACATCATTCTGATGCCCTACGGACGAAGTGTTTTTACTGGGTGTGGCTCAGTGGTGGGATTCATAAAGCTAAGCTGGTGTTCATAATCTGGTGGCAGCGTGTTAACATTTGCTTGTTCTGTAACAATATCCGTTTAAACATTCCACATGTCACTGAGCATATTTCTACAAAATCTGACTTGACGACAGCATCTGAAAGCCTCTGTCGCAAACATTGCACACTTAAACAAAGGAAACCATGCTCAAGTCTGATTGCATACTGCAGTTACATAATTGAAATCTCTGGGAATACCTCCGATGGGAATTTAGTTTTTTTGCTCTCTTTTAGTTGTGACGACAATTTTTTTTAACAACACAGCAAGAGGTCAACCAAAGGTGCATGATTTTGCAGCTTTTGAGTTGAGCTCCGTGTTACTGCGAGGTTTAAGAGGAAGCTTTAGCTCGAGCCAAACTCCGACGTGGTATATTCAAATACACGTAAAATGCAAAAATGCTTTTCTGAGATAACCCTTGGAGCGATTTTAATGAAATTTGTTGCATTGGAGAGAAAAAGTTAAATTCTAGTGGCTGTTGGAGGCGGGATTTCGTTTCAGGGCCTGAATTTTGTTAAAAGTATTTTCACAAATCCGAAGGTTCGATAAAAAGTAGAAGCATGAAGTTTAATAATTAATAGCTAACAGATATCATGGTTCTGTAAACGGGACCTGTTAGAACATTCAAAGCGGACAAATTTGATATGTCAATTTTTATCTTGTGTGAATTTGTTACGTTGTGTACAAGGGTTCTGCGAAAGCTGTATTTCCATATTACTAAATTTTTTTAGATTCATGTGTAACATATCTAGTTTGTCCGCTTGAGATCGCAGGTCTAAATTGAAATTCACAGAATTGTGACTTCATTTTGCATTGCTGAGTTAGAACACACATGCCTCACCGTACCGGACCTTCATTCTGCGATAAACTTCTATGGGCTTCACACCTTAACTCTGTAGAAACCGAAGAACAGAATGCTGTTCCTCCATGGTGCAAGTTGCTAGCAGGGCAGCCATTTTTACACTGTTCCTGTGCCAGCATCACACCTGTGTGATGCTGCCACCTAGTGAACATTCGGTGCACTGTTAGGAACGTCTGCCAATGTTCAGGCTACTGGTGTCATCTTCCACTCTTTTGTTACACATTTGCGGTTTTCACTTGACTGGCCCTCGTATCTTCCCCGTTCTCACAATATTTCATCATTATTTTTGTCACATTTTTTGTTGCACACCAGCATGCAGATCACACTAACTTAAGTCAACATCTTCCTTTCCTGTAATAACTTCTCTCTTCCCCCTGTATGCATTTGGCAGGACATGCCACTAAATTTACAATAATGATTTGCCATTACCCACAAATCTGGCATGATGTTAAAGTTCAACATTGATTGTTAGCATGTACATAAGCTTGCATCACTTTACACGCAACACACATGCTACTGTTTTATGCTCCCCCGTTTGAGCTTCTGGAGCTGTGTATAATTCATTTATGGCCAAACTTATGGTAAAACACATTAAAGAAATGTCCACCAAAAGCATATGCGTATAGTAAATACAAGAAAGGTAATAAATCACTACTCTGGCGTCAGTGATACTCTGTTTATTTAATGAAATGCGGTTGAATGCAACTGCTTTGCTCTGTGTGTCAGGTGTTATGAACCATTTTACAGATAAACTTGGAAGATGGCTAGCAGTTTCCAATTTCATCACTCATCTCTGTTGATGTAAAAGGAAATGGCGTACAGACTGTGTGCAGGTGTGCGTGTGCATATCGTATATTCAAACATGCACCTTCCATGGAGCCAGCCTAGCCACCAATGTGACTGAACTTTGCGTAGAAGCCAATCTCCTGACATTTAACAAAAGTGCAAACACATGCTTGGTTGGAGAGGCGATTGCAAAGAAGTGGATGTGCAACAGGAAAAGTGGGAAATACTGCAAAGCGATTCAGTGACCTTATACGCAACGTTGACTTGTGCCCACATGGTCTTGTCTTTGCAGACGCAATTTCCTTGACAACTAAATGCGTCTGATCCCTGGAGCAGTGTGTCACAGTCTTGTCAGAACGTTGTAGCTTAGCCATGATGATCACAATAATCATGATAAGCGAAGCAATCACATGATGTGCGTGAGCCCAGTGCATATACACAGGTGGTCCTGCTCAAACAAGTACTGTTGTACTTGATTTTGCACTGTGCTTTGCAAAGATGTTCTATTCCAAGCCCGTGTACAGTCATGCTCAGAATGTGCATCTTCAAGGAAATTTGAACCTTTATATAACGAACACAGGTATAATTATACGGTATAACGAAGTAAGTCCAACAATTCTCGGCAGCATCAAGCAAGCAACAAATATATGAATATATGGCATAAGATGAATATCGAATGTAACAAATATTTTTGTGTCAGATGCGATTTCATTATAATGAGGTCTAGTTGTACTCAGGACCTGCGTTAAAAAATTGGACATTACCGGACAACACAAACACAACTCTTATGCAACTTTAATTCCCGCTACAATTTAAATATTTATAATTTTCACATTTTCCAGTTCATCAAAAGTTCCCACTATCTTTATTACGCATGTTCATGTTATGTCCTTGCAAATAAGGTGCATTGGCTTTGAGGGGCAGTAGGAGCATCGTCGTATTGCTCCTCAGCATTACATCTGAGGAACACAAATTTTACAACCCAAAATGTGTTTCACTTGCTCTCATTGGGCACCCCAGTGTTTCACAAGATGAAATGTGCAATTTGTTCAATGCTAGGTATACTTAACAATATGGTCATATAATTCAATTTGTTACTGGCACTCAGTACAACTCGTTGCAGAAGGCATTTTGTGGCATACAGTTGACATCTACTCCACCTTAGTGGATAGAGCACGTGGAGCTTTTAAACTGCTTACTTAAAGGGACACTCAAAAAAGATATTAAGTCGAGCTACACTGAATTATTGAGCTTCTGTATGAACGAATTCATCACTTCTAGTGAGAACAGAACTGTTGTGAGAAACTGAAAAAATGCAAAATCAGAGTGGCGCAACCTCTTGTGGAGTATGGTACTTCTTTCGTGTGATGTGTGGTGAGACGTCAAGGTACCGGGAAACTGCCAAATCCGGCTAGCTAGAAGATGGGAATGAGGCGGGAGGTGGGTGGTTCGAGAAATCCTGCCAATGCGAGTTGAGATAGGAGTAGCTGATTTGCAGATAGCGGCAGAGATGGTGTTGTGGAGATTATGTCATAGCCTCAGTATTGGTTTGGGCGATTCTAATTGAGGAGCAGCAGCAGGGAACTCAGTAAAAATTTTCTATGCAACTAAGTCATGTATGGGCACTGTTGTGACGCCTGTTTCTCGAACCTCGACTGGCGTTACTATTGGGTAGCGTGGCACTGTCGGCAGGGACGAGACGATTTCTAGTGCGAAACTTGCACTGTTTATTTAATGGTTGGTGAAGGATATAGAAGAGAATGAATGAAAAATACATTGCGGGGCCACTTAAATAGGCCCGCTAAAATTGTAGGCGGGATCTTGCTCACATCAATGTCACGTGACATGCACCGAGTCTGGTGGGGGACGGGCGGCTGATCCTTTCTCCTAGGTGACGTTGCACGTGCTTGCATCCTCTGGTGGCAACCGGTGGTTCCTGTTTGGTTCGCGGAAAGGGTCTCGCCTCGAGTCGGACAGTTTGCGGAAAGGGTGCTCTCCTAGAGGCGCACAGTTTGTGAAAAGGGTTCTCCCCTAGAGTGGCACACACACAAAGGGGCTTGTCATCACTGCGAATCGCCTGCCAGACCGGCAACTACTCGAGACAACCACAGCAAATTAGGGATCCATCCTCCGTTTCGATTAGGCATGGTCTTTGATCATCCTTTTTGCCCGGGGTGTTGCATGCCAATTGTAACAGCACACAGAAAACTATAAAACAGACTGATAAGCTATTGAATTAACTCAACTTAATATTTTTCTTTAGCGTCCCTTTAACAGCAACACTTCCATCAGTGGAACAAAGGAAACACAAATTCTCAGCATGGGTTATACAGAAAAAAAATAATATATCTTTGTAATGTATAAAGCATTATTTATGATCATTAACAAACATTTTAGCATGTGGTTGCAGCAGCAACATGCTGCTCTAGCAGGCCAATGTTGAGCCACTGGTTTCCTGTGTTGTGGACATACGTAACAAGCAATGGAATTGAAAACAGACAGTGCAAGCCTTGCTTGAAGCTAGGCTTGGCATGACACATTTTGCAATGTGGAACGGTGTAAACAGTGTGACACCCTCGTGGTACCTGCACACCATGCGAGATCCAGCAGCTTGCTCATTCAAGCTATTGCACAGCTGCCTTGTTCAAAGCTTTTCTACAGCCTGCTGATCCGAATGGTCTTTTCTGTTGCTTCTGCTAGACATAAAAGGCTGGGCAGATTCCAGGGCCGCTTCAACAACCACTGTGACAGAAAAAAAAAAAGGAATTTCTTTTACTTATTTAGAAGATGCTGTGGCTAAATAGACCAAGTGAGGTTACATGAGAACAGGTTGTAATATGTTAACATGGTAGTATACATCAAAGCATGAATAATTGAACATAAGATCAACTTTGATATTAAAGGTAATTGCACAAAATTAAAGAAAATGAATAGGGATAGAAGGAGGATGTGCTCAAGCATACAATAAAGGCACCAATCATCAGCTACACATGCCAGATGAAGAATGACACTGAGAAAAAGACTACAGGATAAAAGAATAGAACTCGTGAGAATGTCAACTAAAAGCCCCATACAAGAATGGTCAACACAAAAATCCAAAGAAGTCCATGATGTACTGCAATTTAGCGTGTATAAGCTGCACTAGAAAACCTGGGGAGGCTTGCACAGACTGGAGTAGAGTATATACAGTTCACTACTGTTAATTCAATGCTGAAGGGACTGATGAAACTGACTGAATTATCCAGTTGGTCAAATTAAACAAGATGCATAAAAAATGCTAGAACACACTGCTGATTTTGGTAGTATTTTTCCAATTCTAACTAGCCAGTGAATCAAACGAGTGCCCAATTTCTATGTGTCCTGAGTAGAAAACTCCTAAAGCACACCCGATATTTAGCAAGAAAAATGGGCAAGGGTCTAATATGTGTTGCATAACAATGGCGGGTTTCCTAAACACTGTGGCATGTTGGGCTTGTTGGAATTCAAACTTAAATAACATTTTTTTTAGCAGAAGCAGACAAGGACAGGAGGGAGAAGTGAACACAACGATGCACGCCGTGGCGTTCACGACTCTTTTGTCCTTGTCTGCGTGTGCTACAAAAGTTTATCCAAGGTTCCCGCACAGCACAAAAAATTAGTGCTGTGCGGGAAAGAATACAAATGCTGCCAAGGTGGTTTTGGCATAGTGTCTGATTGCACCACGCAGACAATTTCCAGCCCAACCTTTACTGAAAAAAAAAGAAAGAGAGAAATGCGGCAGAACACATCTTATGATGACTGTCGATGGTAAAGCATTAGCACTGAATCAATATAGTGACACAATGTATTGCCACCTTCTAAACGAGATATGTGTAAGGTGTGTGCCGCAGCGGGAGTCTTCTTTCGCACTTCCCTAAGAACATTCGATGCCACCGCGAAGCCTGCACGCGGCCTCCGAAATGCATGGCTCCTGAGGAGCGCGCCATGTAGCAACCGGGCTCCTCCTCTCTCACGCTTCTTTTTGGGCACGCTGCGCCACCTTGTGGCATTGCCGCGATTTTCGAGCACGGCCTCCGAGACGAGAAGCATGGCGCGCTAGTGCCTGCGATCACTGAGCGCTGTTCCCTTGCTTGCCACACTTGGCGAGAGGTTCATTGAAGAGTGGTACATACCTAGTGCATTCATGGCAGAGCTCGCTAAAGCGCTGGCATGAAAGGCTTTCATTGAAAAGCGGCCATACCCAGTGCATTTGTGCCGCAGCCTGCTAATGTGTCGGGTTGCTGTACTTGAGGAAGCCTTGTGCTGTTGGTTCGATTACACTCGGCATCAGAGAAATTTAAGGGATCTTATTTGTCATTGTAGAGCAGCACATCTCCAGTGCCCCATACCTAGTTACCCTAGTTGATGTCAAAGACATTCATTGAGGAGCAGCACACACCTACTGGCACACACCCAGTGACTCAAGCTGCCATCAAAGAGGTTTACTGAAGACAAGAACGCACCAAGTAGCATATACCAAGTCAAAGAGTTCCTTCAAACAGCGGAGCCTACCCAGTGCCGCATCTACAGTGACCCATGTTGGCGTGAAAGAGGTTTGTTGAAGGGTAGCATGTATGAACACATAGCCACATACTCAGTGACTCAAGTTGGTCCAATGGTCGGTTTCGAACCCTGTAACCTCAGCACAGCTGTCCGATGTACTACCCATTCCACCACTGACTACCCAGTGAACCAGGTAGGTGGGAAAATGGTTAGATACAAACATAGATAGATAGAGAGATAGGTACATAGATAATACAAACATAGAAAGTCCCAGAAAAGTACAGGAAGTACCCTAAGAATGCTAACGCATTAAAAGGCATGTGTTGGAATCGAGTAAATACCGCAATCAGACATTGTGGGTTATGGTTATATATTGAAAGTATTCCTAGGGCAGACTGAAAATTTGTTTTGAACTTGTGCCAACACATTCGCTGTCCCCTAAGCTCAAATGTGACAGACATTGCCACTAAAGAGGCCGCTACTGGGGTCACCATAGAGGCCAGGCGTGCGTGTGCTGACTGGTCAAGTTCAAATTATTCAGCAAAAGCCAATTCTAGGATCAAAATAACAAAAGTTTTAACCCATAGACATGCATGGGTGCCGGCCAGGGCATTTGGCTGGGATCAAATGAACCGAAAAATCAAATTAATCGGAGTTGAATTAATGGAAGTGTGCTGTAGTAGTTCCTTGTGTGGTAGCAGGAAATACCCAATCTGGGGCATTCACCAAAAATCAGGTAGCACAGACATAAGAGATAAGAATTTTTTTTTTACACAAATGAAAAATAGAGACAACTTCATTATAGGCAAGCTAGCATTAAAAAAAAGAAGGAATTTGATAATATAGTGAAAATAAAAAATTATGCAGATCCGATTCACTTGTTGGAATCCGAGTCAAGCTTTGCTTTGCTTGGGTGATAAAGAGCGTTCAAACCAATGCCTTTACCAAGGTTAATGTAAGGTTGCATTGAAGGCCACATGCAAGTCTTTTGAGCGTCCAGTGCATTGCCTTGAGAACCAAAGGGACTGTCTTGTGACTGTTCAATGCAAAAGTTTATTTAGGGCCCATCTGTGTCATTCTCATTACACACCCACTTTTGTCAGGGTAGAACAAAGGTGTATGCATGGCATATAAACCTGCCCTACCAATCCTCCCATACTATCCATCGCCCAACTACACCTTCCACCCTCCAGTATTGTGAAAGGTGGTTTACTGGACCTTTATGCCTCCACAGGCACTAAAAAAGGACCTTTTCCCCCACTTGCTTGCTTTAACCATGCTGGTGAACCTGTTTTGTTGCTGTCAGCAGTCACGATGGTACACACATTGGCTTCATATGTCAGCAGTGAACTAAAGCACAAGATTTCACTACAGCATTGCGAACAAGCAAACGGAGGTCTAGCATTGCTTGCTAGTGATAATGTGCATGGCAGTGCCTGATGTCTGGTTAAAATTCTAGGCACCAGCTGTTCCAAAGCATTGCTCATTCTCAGTTTCACCTGCATGTTGTCGTATTTTACGCATGACACACAAAACAATGGCCGGTATGCATAAGTGAGAAATTTTAATGTTTTAGAATAGCATGTTATCCGGCTCACAACTGTGGTTTCTGCTTGTCAGATCATTTCTCCATCTGCACAGCTCGTTGCCCTGGCACATACACATTTGACTCCTCAGGGTAATGCCTTAAAGTAAGCAAGGTTTTCATGGAACTTCATCTATATCCTCCTCTTTACGGTCTTGTTAAACTGTAAAGTTTGGGTTGCTGTTCTCATTGTTCTCTCAGTGTTCCACTACTGTTGAACCTTGTTATAACACCTAACACATAAATACTTTCATTATAGCCAATATTCATCAGCACATATTCATTGCATGCTGATACCAATGATAAACATTTTTTATGTTGCTCATCCTCTCAGTGCTCACCATATCAAGGTTTGACTGCACTTTTTTCTTCTGTATTCACCTACCCATTACACTTCAGTTCTTCACATTCACTACAGTAAATTCACTTTGCAACATCTCTTTGTATTTACTTTTGTGTAATCTACCTTCCACTATGTATGGTCCATAAACTTCAAACTTCAAGCGCTTACTGAAAGAGTTTTAGGCATTAGAAGTGTTCTATAAGCTTTTATAGTGTTCTTGTACTGAAGAAACAAAGAAACCTTGCCTTACAGAAATTAATATTAGTACTTTAGTGAAGTTATCACATGCAAGTTACTTTTTCTTATCGGTGTTTGATGATATATGCTGGCTTTACAACTTCCAGTAACAATAAGTACGCAGACATTAGCTGCTACCAGTTATTTTGCTAAAGCATGTCAAATCATAGGTTATTAAGCAAGCACCTAAATATTCAGCACTGAAAACACTCCAACACTGTATTCACATTTGGGAGGGAAAGGCTCACCCTTGTCCTGCTCACTGCTGCTACAGCGTGTGATGAGCTGACCAATCAGAACTGTCAGCACCAGCCACACCAGAGGCACAAAACTTGCAATGAAGTAGGTCTTCCTGGCACCAAAGTAGCTTAAACCCAGTCCGCCCAAACAAGATCCAGCTGCTATGCCTAAAAACAATACGGCACGGAAAAGGGTGCGCTGATGAAGTTACATCAGTGTGCTAATTAAAAAAGGTACAGCACAGTAAGCAAAATATCATGTCATGTGGCTAAGTTTCATTTTCACCATTTTCCTAGTGTGTATGACCCACCCAGCACATTTGACATACTGCATGATATAAGCAACAGTAACCCACATATTCTCAAACAATCTTCAACTCCACACACAAGAGCTGGCATAACACGTTGATCCTATTCCAACCATAATGTATTTTGTACTTTTAGAGTAGTCTCAGTGGCACTCTGCCTATTAACTATCACCAGGATCAGCTGGCCTAACTTGGACATGCCAGCCTAGCTAGCTTGCCTCTAGAAAATGTATGACAGTGCTGCCCCTCGACCTAAGTGTTCATTGTGCTTTAATGACACTCTTCAGTGACTTCTGCGCCAGGATTACGTAACTGCAAACATTCAGCATCTACTGACAGGCACTAGGAGAGAGAGAGCTGTTCCTCGAGCAATTCCTTGTCACATACTGCATTCAGTGACAATAATTTACCTGCATAAAATAAAAATAGCGCTTCACTTGTACTAAATACATAAAAGGAAATACTTGCGCACTATGCATTCTTCTATGGACATGTATTTTGCACCTAAGCAATACAGCACGTGGTAACTTGCATACATATGCAAATACTAGCTAAAAACAAGTATTATGCTAATAAAACAAAAGAAAAAGAATTAGTACACTATCATAAAAAGTGTTTCAGCTAAGCACCAGAACCTTGTGGGGCACAGAATCTAAGAAAAAGCTGAATATTTCCGAGAACTAGGAATGCAGCGTGGTATTTGGATTTCTACTCTGTACTGGTAGATACTAATAATGTAGTGTTGTATGGTTTTACAGTATTTGGTTTCTTTCAGTATTACAGTAGTTTTTTTTTTCTCAGAACCCATGCCCCATAAACTTATTGATGCAGACTGTACATCTCATAATAATCATTTATTTCCACTAGTACAACTTTGATGGAGGGGTTGAGAATGCAAGCAACTATATGCTTGACAAGGTTCTTACCCCCTGTATACATTTGGCAGAGGCCGGGAGGCCACAGAACATGATACAACACAATAGTTATACATGATGAAGGTAATTACCAGGTCATAACAGACCCTTTTCCCAGTTTGCAAGTGCATTCCCCACAATGTACTTTTGACCAACCAATCGGAAGGGGGGGGGGTCATTATTTAAAGACAATGTGTGACTCTTGCATGGCAGTGCTTCACTGTTGCATATTGTTTAATTGTGGAAGTAATGTCAACATCTTGCACCTCATAAAAGGGTTGGATCACTGAATTAAAGCCTTACTATGTCGCTAAATTTCGTACCCCCACTGTTCAAGGCATGACCACTGCCATTAGCTTGGCAAATTGCCTTGCAGGAAAGGACAGAGTGACAGCTGGAAAAAAGCTTGGCTGTCACCATTCAATTCTAGACAGTGCTGCTTTGACTGCATGATAGTCAGAGCAGCAGTACTGTCAAAGAGCTTGCACTAAACCAAACACCTAATTACTGTCATCCCCAGTTGTATGTACATATGCCTCATGTTTAGAAAATAATTTATTATGTCACAGGAGCTTAAGATCCAGCAGCGCTTCAATGCTCTCTGTACCGGTCTGCCTGAAGTACGTACGTACGTGCCTGGAGTAAGTACACGGCCTGCCTGGAGCTGGCTTAACAATTAGGGAAAGGGCCTACCTACAGGACCCTCCAAGTACAATGTACGATCTGTCATCGCAATGTGACATTTGGTAAAGGTAATGTATTCTGAGCCTCACCCAAGCAGTCGAAGACCCCCTGTATGATGCTGAGGAAGGTGGCCTCTGTACCGGGCACGGATATGCTGCGTGCATAAGAGGTCATGGCCACGTAGAATGAGCCATACGTGGGGCCTTGCAGTAGCTCAATGGCAATGGCCCACCAGGGGTCACGCAAGAATGAGTAGCCCAGGAACTTCAGGAAGAAGCCCAGGAAGGCCAGCCGTACCACATTGATGTGTTGCAGTTTGCCTGAAAGAGATATGTATCACACCCGATTATGCAGGAAACATCTTCAGCTACCGTATGCCTGGCATGGGTTCCATGCACTCATGGCCTTCATGGGTCCGCTGGACTGAAGAGACTGCAGTTTCTCGCATTACTGAGCACCCAAGTGCAAACTACTGATAAGTGCAAACAATGATGAGTTGTGCCGTTGCTTTCTGCTCTTTTATATGTCAGTTATGGTGCCGCTCCTGTTCCGAACACCACCTTATCAAGCAAACAACAGCATTTTTGTGACAGCAATGGAGTTTTAAAGGAGAGATAGAGGCTTCTTCCCCTTGCAGATGGGAATACACATTCAAAGTGTTGCTTCACTATCGCAATAACAGAAAAAAAAAAGAAAAGGAATTTTCGCAACGAGTGATATTTGCTAGGTTTAAGCGTCTGTATAGAACTGCAACGAAATTTCATTTTGCCCAAATTGCTAGTAAGTTAGTAGCATACATTACTGAAGCAATCTTGGCAAAGATTCAGGGCTTGGTAATTGTTTACTATTCTTATTAGCAGCCCTTTAATAGCTTCTAAGCAGACAACGTAAGCACCTGGTGGCTAGCAGCTATGATGCAAGTCCCAGGACGTCCCCTCTGCGATTCTTCAGCGTCTCATGTGCAGCTGTAGGTGGTCCCTAATTATGGAGTTAATGCCCAGGAGTCATGCAATCCAAGTCACGCGTTACTTCAAGCGAGCGGCAATGGCGACTGTTTTTTCAGTTTAAATTAAAAAAATCATAATTTTTGTAATTTTTTGTGATGCATTCACTCATATTTCAAGCACAATATTTTACACATAAGCCTGTTTATTTATCTACACTACCTGAATCCAGGCTATTCACATGGCCTAAAATTTAATTGAACTTAGCCTTTAACACTAATTGCCATACAGTAAAGGACCATGAATGTTTCTGCTAACATGCCTCAAATAGTATACGTGAGAAGAATAATTTTGCTGAGTTTTTATCCTTATATTATTGCGTTAGAGGTGTCTGCACTACAGTCTGTATCTAGCTTTCCCTTGTCACATCTTCTCCCTGCACTACAAAGGCTCATTTCAAAATGCTGTGCCTCTCGAGCAACATTGCAGACATACCATTAGCATTTGGAAGAATGTAAGTAACTTAGCATTTGTTTTGCTTAACAAGCTCAAGTCACACCAGTTTGCTGCAGTGTGAAAGTGCTGCTCTGAAATGTGTACCCATAATTTTATATGCAGAGCGTTAACTACTCCAGTGGTTCAGCTGTTTCTTTAGTTTTGTAAGTCTAAAAATGCAATAACCAATTGTTGATTAACTCTTCATTAATTGATGGTAGAAGTGATGCCAGAGCTACTTACAATATTACAGACCTTGTATGCTAGGTGGAAAGATAACAAGAACTGTGGGAAAAAAAACAAACAAGTGAGAATGCTACACTTTCACAATTTGAAAAAAAAAGAAATGTTTGTATGACATCTTTAAAAGAAACAATGGGTTTATTGCTAAAAAAAAAAGGCAAACGGCTATGGTATTCTTAACATTCTAACTGGGGAACTGCTCGACCACCAAAATACTTTGAGCATTTTAGAACTACATAGATGATTCACTTAGGAAGAGCTGTAGCTAGGTGTAAACTGGGTCTATTTTTTGATAAACAAACCGAAAGCTAGATGAATTGGGTGATGCTCAGCAAACCGTTTGTTGAAGCACCACAAAAGCAAACAGCCCAAACACAGAGGACAAAAAGAAACACACACACACGCTAACACGCAAATGTGCTGACTAGCAGCTTAAGGTCCTTTTGTTATTTTCTGCAGCAATGCAACAAGGAAATTCAGTTGGTAGCCAGCACTTGGGTTTTTTCTATCATTCTCCTGCCCACTTCTCTCACATCGCCGAGGCAATGTTTGTTAGTGCACACTTACTTATGAGCCAGCCTGAGAGGAACATGAATGGAAGGTCCCCCAAGAAGCTTTGCGTCGCTAAGGTGAGCCCCATGAGCAGCTTGCTGGCGTGCAAGTCCGTGAGGTACCAGTAGATGTAGTACCAGTGGATGCTGCTGCAGCTTCCCACCACAAAGATGTCCAGTAGGAAGCACAGGTGCCTCGGATTTCTCAGCAGGCCACCGACATTACGGATGATGCTCTGGTTGGACTTGGAAGGCCCCAGCCACCAATTGAAGCCAACTATGCACTGTATTGCCATCAGCCCTACCGCCATGTAAAAGCCGGGCACGAAGCTTTTGTAGCCGAGCCGAGCATTGACAAAGTCAATCAACAATCCACTCAGGGGTGCCATGATGCCCCAGCCGATGGTACCCCAGAGCCGCTGTAGGCCATAGTCCTGCGGTCTGTCGCCGAGCTGCTGGAAGCAGGCAGTGTCAGACAGTGAGAAAGCGCTTGAGATGGCGATACGGATCAGACATGTGAGCAGAAGAAAGAGCCAGAACTGCAATGAGTGCATGTCTTCAGAGGCGGTGGCAGAGTCTGCAGCTTTCTCTAGGCATGATGAGAGATCCACCGAACAGTTTGCACTACACGTCACAACGGTTTCCTCGAGGCCGAAACCTGCACTCTGCAGTGACTCACTTTCATTGTTGACAAGATAAAACTCACTGGGCAGTTTTGCAGGAACAGGCTGTAGACCTACGCTGCGATGGAGTACACACGGCTCACTTACATTATCACGTGAAGTGTGGTTGCCTCTCTGGCAAGGGCACGTAAGGAAACAGTGCACACTTGAGTTCTTAAAGTGGTCGGCCATGCAAAATTCACTCTCAGTTCCCAACAGCGAACCCGTGGCATTTGAGGTAGTTAAGTTCAGCTGTAAACTCAGTCTGGTATCTTGCTCACTGGAAGTTTTCAAAGAAGGCACCGAACTGATGAGCAAAAGGGAAACGGCTTCCAACACAATGATAGAGACAAGCACAGGTGTAATCTTCTGCAGTCTGTCTGAGATGCCTGCAACGAGTGGTCGAACAAGGAACACAACGAAAGGAACCACAGTCAACACCACGCCCACGGAGGCAGCATTGAGCCCCAGTTCATGCCCGTAGACTGACAGGGCAGGAAGGATTATAGCAGATGCTGAAAAACAAGAAAGAAGTAGAATAAAAAGGCCCATCAAAGTTTAGCTTCATGAAAATGCCAGATAAAGTAGGTATAAATGTGTGCTTTACATGTGCTCTGGATTTTCATTTTCATTTTACATGAGCCCATAAGCTCTATTGTCGTGGCGGCTATAGTACCCACCTAAGTTATAGTATGTGACAAAGCTGCCCATGTAGTTCATTATGTGGTAATCTTTTCTTAATACAGAAGGCCCAAAACACACAGAATGTACAATCTTTATTGATAGTATGTAGACTGCATATCCTGCAACAGTCAAGCTGATTAGAGGCTGTTTATGGGAGTTCCTGTGGCGTACCTAAAGTTCCAATGCCCTGAGAAAAGAAAGTAGTATGTATAGTACACTAGGAGGTGGATACCATGATGTGTACCCACCAGGTTAGGCTCTAAAATTTCAGCATAAATTATGAAATGAAATGGCATACTCCTTGAACATAGCTTTAATTGCATAGTTTCACAATTTAGATGCCTAAGTGATCTATGGATGAACAACATAACAGCTACAGTGAGGTGCACTGAAGTAATTCCTATCTTTTGGTTTCGTTCCCATTACGAAGAAAAGTGCAGGATGAACATGTTGGTTACATTTTCTCCCAAGCCAACCAAGCCTCATAACTATAAACATATTACACATATGTGCTACAACTGCACCTAATAAACCTTACAAACACCTACCACCCTGTTTGAACAATGTTTTTGCAACCACCAATGGCTTCACTTAATCTATTATATTAGGCAAACTTATAGTTGTAGTATAGCACCACAGCGGCTATGCTTTTGTGCGTGAATTGACATAACAAAATGCCACCAATACCATTTCATGCATGATGTAAGGCTTTTGAGATCATCTGAAGTTATGTTAGCCATAGCAAACTTTAGCTTTATGCTGTCGGGAAAAATATACTATATTGCATGAAGTATCTGGTGTCAACAAGCACAGCAAAATCGGGCATTTTTCATTCGGTCACTAATGCAGTGATGAAAGCACGTGCAAATAAATAATAATAGAAAAAGACAAAGAAAATGCCTCCTCCCTGTTCACCATTGGCTATCATAAGAAACCCCTTCCACCTTCCACTTTAAGAGTGGGGTTCTGATATGTTGACAGAGGGAGATAAGACAGCATTATCATCAGCTGTGACACTTACCTCCATAAAGGAAGAAGAAGTTCGCCTTGACAAACAGGAGACCTCCGTTCAAACGATGGAATGCATGTGGAGTCGTGGACTGTGGCTCTTCGGATCCGATGCCCATTGCAAATGTGGGCTACAAACCTGCCTTTAATAGTAGCACCTACGAGTAAAAGGGATAAGAAGGATGAGCAGTGTAATTATACACATAGCAATTACCTGTGTGGTTCCGGATACAATAAACAAGATTTATTAAGAGCAAGCATTGAGTAAGAAAATTGAACTGGACCTCATTCAGAGGCACACATAGACAAATAATACAACCCCTTCAGGCACTATGTACACAACTGTACATGTGAAGATAGTGCAGCATCAAAATCAAAAGCACTGATTGAAACAGCATATTGAAACACTTTTAATTGGACATGTGCTGCAAGTTTGAATAATAAATGTGAAGTGTTATAGTAAAATGAGTTGGAAAGTAGATGGCTGGGTGTTTGCTTTCAGTGTCAGTTTGTCTTCATGTAGTGGGTTCACTTCTTCGTTGTTTTCACAATGTTTCACATCAGGCACATACTTCAGGTGTCTGGATAGGTGCTCTTCAAGTATGCGCGCTAGACATGAAATAGTTGATATTCTCATATCTGATGCATCTGTAAAGCGTTCTCGCACGGAGTCTACATTCTGTAAACCTGACAAAGCTCACTGGAGAATTTATTTTGAAGCTGTATTGTTTTCATAACTCCGAAGGTACAAGAAATGTAATTAAAGTAAGTTTTTAAGTGACACCTGCGGGGGATAGATTGCTTGTCTTAAGAAACAAGTAGCGCTGCCCAGCTAGCTCATATAGTGTACCACGATGGCCATTCAAAAAAGGCTCATGTGTCCTATCGCTCTGACAGCACGAGAGTACATACAAGTTTCAGAACAGCAGTTGTAGTCCTCTCGATAATGTAATTAAGAATGTAAATTAACGCTTGCTTATTATCAACAGCATTAAAAATAGCACTAAGTATTTACCTACCTGATTTTATTTCATTCAATGTGCATATGTAATGTGCAACTGATGAATTGCGGATGCAGTGTATTAAGAAAATTCGACCGAAGATTGGCACTGAATAACAAAAAAAGTAGGAAAGCTGTTTAGCATGTAAAGAGCATATCGATAGAATTCGACTTAGATGATAAGCACACACCCGACAAGGCCATTTGTAAGTACGCTAAAAGCAGCACTAATCACAACTGAAAGCGACTTTCACGTTTAGAAACACAAGCGAGAAACACTTGAGCTGCTTGTTGCTCGCAGCAAAGCGGCCTTACCGGAAAGAAACTTCACTGTTTGCGATGCGCTACTGCACTCGAATACCGCGGCAGCTGTTGCTTGGCTGTTGTCTCATGAAGCTTTCCTCGCAAAAAACGCCAAGGCAGCGCGAAATACGAGCGACAAGAGAAGCACACGTGCGGACGGGCGGCGGAGAAACGCAGCTAGCCGCGACCTAGCGCGTTAGCGGACGACGGACGCTCCTTCCGAATAGAGAGATTATTAAAAACATGATGATGATAACAAAAACAGTTTATGTTTCTTTTTGAAGCTGACGTGCACTGCAAAACTGCGGTGGCACGCGTAGCAATAAGAGTTATTCTGATTTTAGGGAGAATCGTGTTGGGCAGTTGCCCTGACTTTCTTTTTTTTTATTCCTCAAAGATGGTCGTAGCAGTGGCGCGCTGGTAATCTCTGAGGCAATACTACGAGCTCTTGTCTGCAACAGTGCTTTTAGCCTTTGATAAACTAACGATGAAGCCTGTAATAATAGGGACATTTTTTTTTACCTGTCCTAGTGCAGCTAGTGTAGGAAAGCGCCATTAAAAAATTGGTTTATAAATAGTGTAACTGCACCCACCTACACAAAGTGATTCTTTGTAGCAGAAGCGTAGCATGAAAATTACGCTTTCTACACCGCACTTTTGATAAGACGGACAGATAGGCTGGCTTTGCAAACGCGTGACGCCAATTTGTCTGCGACTATCGGCGCTGTCTGTATACATATGTGGCGACGACAGTGAACGCTCAGGTCGGCAGCGAAGTGCCGGAATGACCATGTGGTACAGAGGAAGGTGAGCGTATCTACCGAGAAGATGAAATTATTATACTAACGGATGGTGCATATTCAGACTACGCTCTGTATTATATGAATAGAGGTGACGTCTTCGTGCGCCGCGCATTCGCGATGTATTTAGCTGCAGTTTGTATATATTTTTTGGTGAAAGCAAACTAGTACATTGGTTTTTAGTGCTCAGGCAAGGGTTTATACCAGGTGATTTTTTTTTAGCTGCACCAAATTAAAAAAAAAATGGTCTATCGCAGATAGCGCAATTGTAACCTTTGAGAAGAGTGACCTAGAACTGTAGTACGCTCTACCTTGAGTTAAATTACTCGTTGAAGCGTCGCCATTACTTCTACGAGAAATCTAAATACATGCTGAAATAATTAGCAGAATTGCACTAATTAAATTATAGATAGTTGCCTTACAGCACATATTTAAATTTATGAGTTGTAGCCGGTGAGTTCGCAAGGTGTATCTGCTCGGAACGAATTCTCTGATCTATACCACTTTCGAGAGAGTTTTCAAGCATTTTTATATGCATTGGCGTTGCTGTCACTTTCGCGCTTCAATACGTAACACCGCGTTTTCTTTAAAAAAGTAAGTGGAACAACACTGCATCTTTACCGCAAGTTCGGCGCATATCCCGAAACTGGCGCCATCAGAATTCGTTACAAACTCACTAGCTACAATTGGTAGATTCAAATATGTGCCCTACAGTAATTAATTAAAATTTATTAGTGTACTCGTAGTTATGTCAATTATCCAATTAAGCATTTTGATTTCTCGTAGAAGTAATGGCCACCTCATCGAGTAATTTAGCTCAAGGACTCTTGCTTTTTGCTTCTTTTTGCTTCTTGCTCAAGGACTCTTGCTTGGAATTTAGCTCAAGTGACTAGTGCCATCTGCTACAGGCAATTTTCAAAAATTTGGTGCGGCTAAAAAAAATGTCGCAGTTTCGCCTGAAAGTCGGAGCACCGATTGCGTTAACAAATTAGTAGACATTTAAAGAACTAAGGATAGTAGTTTTACCGGTGGTATGAACTCCTGAACATTCGCTTACTAGCTAAAGGAACAAGCATGGTGTCACGCGCGCACAGGCAAACAGAAACACATCTCAATCGATAAGCGCAGACGCTCTCTGTCAAACCGCTGGCGTGAGTAAAAGCGGCAGCAGCAGCGAGCGAACTGACCTTCGTGCTGGCTCTCGCTTCAACGCAAACTAAGCGTTGAGAACACAGCGCGTACGTAGCTATGAGCCCTTGGCGCATCTAGACTCTGTACCCATCGCAGATCACTTTTAAGATAGAGCTCACGCAGCCGCCGCCACAGTAGACCCCCTTCCCCACCTGGTACCTTGCACGCGGTGGAAGACGGCGCGCCTGCTCCCCGTCTTCCCCAGATAAAGCCGACACCCTCGGCTCACCCTCTCAAGCTTTCAATCGCACCTACAGCATACGGCGCGCAGCCACGGTGTTATCGCACTTGGGCTTTGTACGGAATATCACGCCGACGGCTATGACGAAAGCGGAAATGCGCCTGGGGTGTCCATATAATTGCTATCCCAATAAAAAAAATAATATACACGCAGCCAGTGCATCAATGGGAAGTTAGGCGCAGTGCGATGTCAAGCGCTTTTTGTCGGCTGGTGCAGAAGACGACGCGCAGACTGCTCTCATTGGCTACAGTCCAGTCAGTGCATCACACGACTTCATAGCCTCTGTCCGACACTAGACCCGTCTGTACGATCACTCATATGATCCGCTAAAGCAAATATTTCTGCTTCTTTTAGCGCTTTCGAAGAGGCGGGCCTTCCAGCCCCTTAACTGGCCGCCAACGTAAACTGAGATTTCGGTTCACAGGCAAATAAATTTGCGCCAGTGTTCGCATTCTAGTGACTAACTGTTAAACAAAAAAATATGCGGAAACTCCACTGGAGCTGTCTTAGTGTGCGTAAGAATTGCGCCATCTGTTCATCTCCACGCATACGAGGCGACATATGCTGTTCTGACGGATCAGTTGACAGTGCATTAAATCTATGCTTTACTAGCCTTGTAACCTGTTTGGGCTCTTTATCCGACCAGTATAAAGGGTTATTAAACCTTGTCGATGGTGATCAACCAGATCGGACTCGATCCAACCCTTATCGACCCTTATCAATCTTTATCGGTCGTCACCAACTTTATCGGACTCAATCCGACTCTTATCGACACTTATCGGTCGTACTCAACCTTATCGGAATCGCTATGATCCTTATCAACCTTATCGGACATGATCCGACCCCTGTCAACCCTTAACGGTGGTTATCAACCTTATCGGACTCTATACGACCCTTATAAACTCTTATTGGTCGTTATCAACCTCACCGGAATCGATCGGACCCTCATAAACCCTTATCTGTTCTTATTAACCTTATCAGATACGATCCGACCCTAATAAACCCTTATCGGTCTTTATCAACCTTATCAGAATTGACCCGACCTTTATCAACCCTTCTCGGTTTTTGTCAACGTTATCAGAATAGCTCCGACCATTAAAAGTCTTTATCGTTCTTTAGCACCTTATCTAACCGCTTCGAATCATTATCAACCGCGATCACACCGACATAACCTCTCATAACTCCTTATCAACTTATTGAATGCTTATCTGTCTGTGTGGCGCGACAACACAGGCAACGTGGTACAACACATTAATATGATTCAGACATATTCGCCTTCTACATGCATGGGTGTTTATATCTCAGCGGGTAAGACACTCGGCTTCTGACCGTCACGTGTCAGCGACGGTTCTCCTCAGCGAGTAGACATAGAAATGCTTACTCATTTAAAAATCAATCAATCAAAAACTTAGATTTCGCAATGTTGACATCGCTGCAGATCGCTGTCTACGTGTCTTGCATTATTTTCGAATTTGAGTGCTTAATAATTGCTCCTTTCTCCGCGATTCGCCATTCCGTTCGTATATAAAATTTTATCCTACAGTCAATTCAAGGCAGCACGCAACTGTCAACCTCATCTTCCATCCATCCAGCTGCGTGTGCATATCCATTCGTCGAATAAAGACGAGGCTACCGTAATTTGCCACGTATAAGCAGTGGAGGCACTGTCGGTTATCGCTCTAGGCTGGCGCTGTGCGCCGTAGCCAACACTCTAAATTTTACTTGTTTCATAGTAATGTTGTACTGAAGCGGAAGCGTAGTAAATACGTGCAGTATCAAACCAAGTGAAATTCGAAGTGGCGTGCCAACAATCTATATATCGCTGCCCATATGACGAACGAGTTCGCATGTTTAGCTTGCCTGCCGCTCAGGACAGTAAGTAAGCCGGACACGGTTGATAAGTAAGTTGGCCCCAATGGCCGGCAGGACTTTCGGGTCATTTGAAGCCCAAGCTGATGTGTACAGTTCGAGAACCAAACGCTACAAGGGTTCGACTTGTATACGCTCTAGGCTCAGTGACTCTTCCATAGCAGACTGTACCAACAGCTGTTTAATGCAAAGGCCACTTCGAACACTGCACGATCCCAGGAAAAGAGGGCGATAAAGTTGTTTCTACCCGCTCCATACAGCCACCCGAATGACTTAAGGGAACTTCTCCGCACACTGAGGATTACTGCGGAGAAGCAAGCTATGCCGAATGCCTTTATGGAAAGCTACGCGGGCGCAGACGCACCTTGCAAACCACGTCGCAACTGTGAAATGACTGTAGATTATTTATGCTCAACTTCTTCCTCGCTGCATAAATTAATTCTCGTGCATAGCGTGTCCGCCAAACTAATCCGCCATCGCATATTATAAATTTCGTGCGTACCTCTAAAATAACGAACTTCTTTCTTGGTTATCTAATGTCGATATTAGGCACTACACCCAAGTCAGACAAGCCTGAACCAACTAACTTAAACCAAACAAATAAACAATAGCAGTAAAAAAACTGAGCGCAGTAACAAGTGCACCAATAAAATGCAGAGAGAGAGAGAGAGAGAGAGAGAGAGAGTCTAAACAAGAAATTAATTCAGTTACGGAAAAGCAACAGAACTGAGCACAAACTAAGCATATAAACTAAGTCAGAACGCAGGAAATCTTAAGAACGTGAACTAACTACAAACACAGCACCAATTGGTATAGAAAGCGAAAAAAGAAAAGCGGTAGATTCCACGCCCTGTGTAAATCGATGTTATGCGAATCACATTGCGAGTAGCTGGCTATCCAGCATCGTTAAACTTGGTACTGGGGGCCCCAGGTGTAATCCCACAATAGCGCACGCATTTGTGTCCATTGGATAGACCCGAAACGAGGCGAGAAAGGAACTCGCCTACCGCGAACTACCTGGTATGAGCAATGTCCGCCATGGTAATGAATGACCTTACTCTCCCACCATCATGCATTTCACCTCGTTTCGATCATGCACAAAAGGTGGGAATAATGTGCCTACCGCAAACGTGTTATCGATCATTTATACCCTTCACTTCAAAGGACTGAAACCACCTTCCGGGATCAGTCACGTTCAGTGGCGTAACAAGGGGTGGGGGGGGGGGGGGAACGTGTCAAATATGTCTGGAGACCCCCTATTTCCGTCGGCTTGATTGGGCGTGAATGGTAAAGAATGCTCCGGTAACCAGCAGGCCGAGCTCATGTACTCGATGTACCAAATGTGTAGCGCCGCAGAATTGTCGGCTACAGCTTTATCAACATCCTACGTAATATTATTACCTTATTATTATTATTACTTATTACTTATTACTTACTTATTATTATTATTACCTTATTTAACACGTACTGATGCTTTTCGTTTCTCCTTTTTTCCTGGCACAATTGAAATGTGGAACAGATTGCCTGATGCAGTTGTGAGCAACGAGGGCTCTGCCGAATTTGAAAATGCGTTGGATACTTTCTTTTACGAGAATGTATACTAAATTGTTGCTGCGAGCACTTTCGTTGACTTTTCTTTGTATAACTACTGTTATTTGCCTTTGTTAACTTCCAAGAGCGCCAGTGCATTTGTATGTTACATAGAAAGAAAATTATGTATCATGTATTCTTGACACATCACCCTCCCTGTAATGACCCCAACAACGGGGTTGACAGTATCAAATAAATAAATAAAAATAAATAAATAATTGCACGAATGTGCAGGCGAAAAAAATTAACTCGCTAAGTGGTCGCTAAACTACTCGCCTTGGCGGAACGTTTCATGTGCGGTGCGCTCGCGCTGGGAGCTCATGTCCCACTATGGTTTGTGTGTCGTAAGTATGTATACAATGTTACATTTATCAGTTTTGTATAATTTGTATTAGTTTTGTATCAGTTTCGCGGTGTTGAATGAAAGCACTGTTACCTGGTCATATCTAACCGTCTCTTTGTCATTTTGTTGTTGTTCTAATGGTGGCGTCCCACAGGGCGCTGTATTGAGTCCTATTCTCTTTAACCCAACTGTGGTTGGCCCTGCTGAAATATTACCCAAGACAATTCACCTATCAATGTACGCCGATGATGTACCTCAAGCCACAGTTTTCAAACTTGTTGCGACACATCAAGGCTACATTCCGTCGGGCTTTACACCAGCAGCAAGACCACTGTACCCCTCTGGTGCCTACGACAGCTACAAGTACGCCTCACGATTCCGGGAAATACTAAGAAGACCCGTCATACAGAAGTGGCTATACGACAGTTGACATTGCCATTACTGAACGAGGCATATGAACAAAGAACGCGTATTTACACCGATGGATCTGTCTTAGCCACCAGCTCCACAAGCGCGGTTATCATCCTGGCCTTACAAGTCACAATTACGTTCAAAGTGTCCCATATAACGACCTCTATGGCAACAGAACTTGCCGCTCTACGTGTCACTGTTAATTACATCGCACAAGCCAAACCTCGAAAGTGGGTCGTTTTTTTTTTTTTTTGTGGCTCCAAGTCAGCCCTTCAGAGTCTGCAGTCAGCCTTACGAGGCAAGACCTATGGATAACCTGTGTTTGAGACCACAGAGGTTCTCCATCAACCCCTCGTAAACGGACATCTCATCTTTCAATGGCTTCAGGGCCACTGTGGCATCGTCGGAAATGACCTTGTTGATGATGCCACCCGGTCAATACATCAAAAAAAAAAAAAAAAACTGACACTTTCTATACCCTCATCAAGGACAGACGCTACGAGGGTCCTTGTTTACTTGCTCAAACCAAGACTGAAACTTTGCTCAACACCCCGAATTTCTTTAACTGCAGTCTCTACCGGCAGTTGATCAACGGGATGTGCGTCTGGTTGACCTTCCTGCCGTTCCTTCCTTTGTTTCCTCCTCCTCTTCCTGTTGTTATTGTTGTTGTTGTTGTGTGACTTCATGTCACAAATACATGTGTCCTGTTTCAGCTGCACGGAATTTTACAAAAAGGGGAATTTTGTGAGGATATTTCCCGATATTCTATCAGGTTATGCGTCTTTGTGACCACTAGGAACTCGTGCAAAATATGGCAGATAATTAATAAGGATGTCTTAACTAACTGCTTAATTAGAAATTATAGGGGAAACACTGCAATTCGGGAATTGAGGGCCCAAAATGATATAATCAACTCGACAAAAACTTATTTAAACAAAATCGTCTTAGGTGAGCTTGCGGTACTTAGGCACTACGGGCGACCCAGTATGGCAGTACCGAAAGAAATATGAAAAAGTGTACCTGTGACGTCGATATCTCTACCCTCTCCATTGCGAGTGCAGACCAACAGTAGCGCAAGCTTCCGCTGGCACGGACCTCATAGCGGCCTTCTAGTTTTTTGCTCGGTGACGCCAGGAATCGACGCGGAGCGTGCTCTATTCCGTTTACAATTCTGTGGCGCTACCGCAGCTCGGATGATCACGTTTGCCAATAGCAGCAAATAAAGTAAGGCTTTATGGATCAGAATGAAGAGAACTCGTAATTGTCATAGCATTGGCGTCCGCGCAGCAAGGGAGCAGGTGGCGTTTTCTGATAAGGTGGGGAGATCAGCGTCACTGACACGCTATTTAATTTTCGTTTGGGTTCAGTACCTACGACGATTTTTGTGAAGCTGTTGTTGGGCAACATATGACTGTCAGGATTCAATTTTGCAAATGCAGTATTGCGTCTAAAATCGCTAGTTAAAACTTTATTGGCTGCCAAGCCTTACATTCTGGCAGCAGATGTGCAGATGCGCTAATCACAAGTTATCACTGCAGCACCCTGTGTTATTTGGTGCAGAAAATGAAACAGCCTGTATACCTTCTACGTTAGCGATCTCTGGGAACGAAAGCGAAGGAGGGGAGGGAGGGTCCAAGGCGGCTGTGCTGGTGCTGAAACGTACCCCCCCCCCCCTCACTCCTCGGTTCGATATCTTCGCCTTTCTGACTACACACAGGGGGGGGGGGGGGGAGGCGATGACAGGTGACCTATGGGTCCCGGGTGCCAGACGACCTAGCTACGCCACTGGGACTCACGTCGACTGGAAAGGGATCATAATTAGAGGTTTACCGAGAACACTTTTGGCTGAAATGAATTAGTTCTTGCTCTTCTCCGCCGCGCTCAAGCAGATCGAGCTCGTGTTAGTCGCTCGTGCATTCATACGTTACACGTATGCAGGCAGAGTCACTCATGAGTCGTCTGATTAACACTCAGACCCATACCCGACCGTGAGTCCACGTTCGACGGGGTCCGATTTCTGCATGGCGACTTCTGCAGTTCGAGCGAGTTCGGTGTCCTTTTAGTTGAGTACTGAGGGAGCCATACGCGACACGTATATCTTGTGATTGAGCCCGAACGAGTTCTGTTTATTTAGATGGGGCGTGCAGCACACTGTTGTGATCGGCCGTTCACCCCGCGACACCCTCCGGTCACGGCTCGCGCGATTATGGGGAACGGACCGGCGGCCTCGGCAAAATGGTTCTCAAAACGGATGATTTATGGCCAACACGGGAGTACCTCTGTCAGGAGAGGTTTGGGCAATTAGCAAGGATACGGTCCTTTACCTGACAGCCCCCCCCCCCCCCCCAATTGGCATGTCCACGCGGAGGACGGAGTCAGTGTACGATCGGAGTCAACGTACGCTCCCCCTTTTCCCTGTTTGTGCCCAGTGCTGTGCGTGCGTTTCCGACAAAGCTCCCTTCGGAGGTGAAACGGCAACAGGCCTCCCGATTGGTGGGACCTGATGATATCGCTCTCCTGACATCGTATTGGGGGAAGTGACTGAACAATGACCACGCAGGGCATAAAAGGAGCAACGGACGGTGGGAGTGATCGGCTGCTACAACTCCCTGATGAACGTTTCTCTACTACCTTGAATTTTCTTGTACATATGTAAATATAAACGTGTATGTAAAACGTCCTGAATATCGGCACCAGCCACACGTTCGCTTACTCCTCCACGAGCAAAGTAGATTCCACATCTTCGGACCCCCAGTCGCAACAACACCCGCGAGTGCGTGTCTGGGCGTGCTGCTGAACCGGCTGTTGACGACGGGCTTCTGCCCACCATCGCCACGCGTTCTTGTCTTCTCTGCGCAGCTCGTGCACAGTGAAATAATTTGTACCCTTAAAAGTGAATGAAAGTGTAAATCGGCCTACAACTCACGCCCTTACACCCTTTCCGGGTATAAGAGTGAGAGTTTTAAACATATATTTAAGCCCTTGTTCACTTTTGAGGGTATCAGTTATTTTACGGTGGGCTCTGCCTCCTCAGCTGCCGCTGCCTAGCTTAACTTTGGTCGTCGCAACTTACGGGGCAGAGCGGACGTGCGACGGCTTCTTGTTCTATAGCAGCGAAAATTTCGGTGTTGGAAATCGAGGGACCGAAAGTTAAAGACTCAAAGATCAATGAGCTGGGAAATTGAGAAAGCTTATTAGGCCAGTGATTGAGGCCACGAAGCCTGCATATCAAAGATTGGTGTCACAGCTTGCTTATTAATAAAGTG
Source organism: Dermacentor variabilis (assembly GCF_050947875.1). Classification (NCBI taxonomy): domain Eukaryota; kingdom Metazoa; phylum Arthropoda; class Arachnida; order Ixodida; family Ixodidae; genus Dermacentor; species Dermacentor variabilis. The sequence continues at coordinate 47,133,926 of NC_134572.1, forward strand.
ACCTGTGGCACCACCAGGGACGTCATGAACAGACTCAATAATATTTTGTGCAGCTGGATAACGGGCACAGTCAGTTGGCTTTATTCGTATCCTGGCTCGGCCGAGCAGGCAACACTTCAACAGAATGCGAACATGGGCTTGTTGGTACACGATGAACTTAAATCGAATAACAGCTGAAGAAACAGGGCAGACAGGAGTGAACGCGAAACACTTATTTATCGCACATGAAGAAGAGTTCTTACGAAAGAAAAGCTTCGTGAGCTCGGTCCATGACGCATACCGAAAAGTGAGGAAAGAGAAGAGTAAACGCCATCGAACTTATCACACTTCTTCGGAGCCTTGTGCAATTTCGCTGGCGCCGGCCAGCATCGGGCAAGCCGAGTGGCCTCGCGAGTCGCACCTGCTCAAGTACTTATTCTCGAGAAATTATCTTTGCGGGCATCCACGTGTAAGATATTGTAGATAAAGGTGCTGACACTGACCTGACAATATGATAAACCCCGGTTCACTGCTTGTACAGTGCACTCATCACACGCTCTGATAATCATCAAATATTCCCACGATACATAGCGTTACGCTTTTACAACAGCAGCAAACAACACCGTACTCACCACTGAGGAGAGCTGAGAATTTGACGTCCCGCGCTTTGTACTTATTTCCCCTTCTTTTTGGTGTGCCAGTCGTTCACGAAAAAAAGCGAGCGTTGGGTATCTGTTGGCGGGAGAAGTAGGATGGGAGTGTCTGGCCTAAACCTTCACCTGGTAGTGTTTGCACGTCGTGTGAGCAGTCGTGCACGCTTTTTTTTTTTGCGCAACTGGTGCGATGTCTCCTCGCGTGTCTGCCTCCGCCGAACAAAGGGCATCACGCATTTCTGCAGCTTCCCGGAAACGTAAACACTGCTGGGAAAGCTGACGCGCAGCTGTGTGCGTCTCGTGCGACGCGCGCACCGTCGCGGTCTCCTCGAAAGCGCCACGCGACGAGACGACACAGAAATGCTTAATCACGACGGCTCGCACCGATCTCGTTGGAACCTCCGATGCCGGCGAAAGACCTCCGGAAAGCACTTAAGTTAGAACAAACCAGCTGAGATACGTTCGGAGGTAATTATTTTACTAAAATATAAATGGCATAGCTGCTTCGACAAACGACTTTAGGGTTCGGTGACCAGGTAATGGGTGTTTGCGGGATGACGTCAGAAATGTATCGTTTCGCCCCTTTCCTGCGATCGCTGCGGCTGTGACACATGACGCAGGCAAAGAAAAAAAAAAGACACGCTTTTGTGAAGTTCTTTATGAGCATCATAATCACCGCTAAACAATGTAAGCAAGTTTCGCTCTGTCTTGACGTCATGATAATGTTGATGACGCCAGGTCCGGCATTCCGAGACCAGCTTTAGTGTCAAATACTGTGTCTTATATTTGTTATCCAACATTAATACTTGCTAACTATCATCCTTTTGCGTGCGCGAAGTGAGTGGTAAAGTTAGTGAAAGATCGAAAACCTGTCTCGGCATTCCTTTAATGGAATCAGGTGCATGACAGTGTTCAATTTTTTACATGCACACTAGCTGGATGCTTATAGAGTGGCAAGCCTGTCAACGTTTCTCACTGCGATCTTGCTTTTTGCTGTGACAACTGTTAGTGGGATTTGCCCTACGCTGTAATCGAAAGCTCTAACCATAGTGCCTTCGTGGGAGAAAAGGAAATCGCTCCTGTGTACAGAAGTACACAGGAGCGTTCTGGATTGTTTCAGTATCATGTCACCTGCAGTTGCAGTCAGATGTGCACGGAAGTCGTGTCATTGTCGTGCCGTTGTCGGGCCGTTGTATTTGACTTTAGGGCATATTATCGCCGTTTGCAGCGGTCTGCTTGAAACGGCGCCTCCAAATTTTTTTTAATAGTCTATTCTTCTATTCTTTGGGGAAAGAGATTTGCGTCCGATTGGGAACGAAATTTGGTCGGTTGCCTGCTTGGTGAACGGAACTTCTGACGGATTGCAGTCGACCTTTACTGCAGTCACTGCGACTTTCTATTGGCTTACATGTGGCAACTGCAACGTAATTGTAGCTGGTGAATTGGGAAGTCTAGTGACGAGTAAATTGAAACCAAGGAGAGGAAAACAGGCGTATTTAGCGCGTGTCTTCGGCGCTCGAGGACTACGCCAGAACGACAGCCCATATGTTTTTCGTGCGTGCTGTCGTTAAGGCAGCCACGCTTAATGAATGTCGACCTATACTGCATTTACCCGTTGAGCATCGTATGGTGTCCGGATGTCTATTTGATTTTCTTGACTCAAAAAAAGAAAAAAAAAGAAAGGCCGAACGAGAGACTGTTCGTCGGAGCTGGCGTGACATTTCACAAATGTTCTGAGGTCACTAGCAGACAGGACACCAGCAATCCTTACGAAAAAAAAGAAAGAAAGAAATGCGTACACCGACGACGTGGTTAAGAAGCTGTGCGTCATCCTTCAAATACCGTGCGCTGGGATATTAGTCAGAGCAATGCGCGGGATTCATGCCAAATAAAGAAAAAAATGCAACGGAGGAGGCCATTAATACGACGTTGGCTGTTAATTAAACATGATCAGCATATGTGGAATCGCGACAGTCACCCCTTCCAAGACGAAAACGATGGTCATCGATCTGTGGCCCTTGTTCGTCAGCGTAGTAATGAAGATGCCGGTATATGCCAGCCGTTTGCACTTTGCAAAGCTGATCACAAGTGTCTTGGGCGATGAGGACGTTGATGCCCCTCGATGAAATGCATTCCGTAGTCGGAATGATCGAAAGAAAGTGCGAGGACGGTGTAACTTTCTCAGCTAACGGCTTTCGCCTTAGAGAGGACGTAGAGAGGAATGCTGTTGTTTAACGAATGCCGTAGATGTCAGCCAATGCGCAGGCCAGGCATATATGCTACTCCAGATGACATCCGAGCTGGACAGTCGCGTAGAGACACGCGTGAAAACTTAATTTCTCCGGCGACACTGACATTGCGGTGAGAGTCACAAGAACAGCACGTATATCTGTTCTACTGCCTCCACCATCCACCGCTCGAGGGAGATTTCTGGTGGCGTGCCAGGTCATGATTATATGACGATTCCCCTGACGAAGGTTACTGAGATAATGTTTCCGAGACATGATTGAACTGGGTCATAAATGCGCAGTTCAAGCCATCTTACATGCATATATGGGTTTCGGCGCGCAGAACAGGGCCCTTGTTGGTTCGTTGTGTACAGTGTTCCAGTGTCGTTTCCCGTATGCCCTCTCGTTCCTTACCTGCCTTCTCGCGACGAGACACGTAAACACGTGTGCCCTATACCCGTTTCTTTCATTAGGTTGCGAGAGAGGAGACGCTTCTTCGCCGGGTGAGTTGCCTGTGCAAAGCCATCGCGGCTTGTCGGTCAGAGTCAACCAAAGAGTGTAGTTCGAATCATTTCAGTTACCTGTGTCTATGGGCTGTGACCTCGCAGCATAACCGGCAAAACGCCCAACGATCCGACTTGGTCTTCGCAATGGCCGACAAGTGCAACTAACGGCCAGAACGCGCGGCAGGGGCCTTGAGATAGCACGACTAGGCGCTGCTAATGACCAGGTGTCGCGAGCTGGTGCGGCCCAAATTTAGGGAGGAGGGCGGTGTCAGTTCAAAAAGGATGTCAGGAGCTCAGCGGGCGCAAGAGCAGAAAAGAAGAGGGAGCATGCGCTCGTCAAAAAAAAAAAAAAAAAGGTCACACGCGGAAATTGTATCTCCGTTAATTCTTATTTGCGTGCTATACGCACTCAGCGATTTGTTCCCTAATTCTGGTTCCCTTACTATTGCCCCCTCCCACGATCTCCTCTAACCTTATCGTCACTTCCTATCACCTTATACTCTTTGCTCTTTGTACTTTCATATACCTCTTCCTGAAGCTAAGAACGATAAGAACAACGACCAGAACAAATGGGCTCTTGTCAAAATTAATCGCTGTAGGTTTGTTCGTCCAACCGAGTTGTCCTGGCAGTGGTATGTCAGAGCAATAACGTTAGGCATTTCATTACCTTGGTTTGTTTTTCTTTTTAAAGCGAAGCCTTTATTTGCGAACCTCGCCCGGTTTCATGACCGTGGGAGCTGCGTGGCTGTTCTGTCGCCGAATAGGTCAACCGATCACAGCAAAGCACGCGCGCCGCGCGCGCCGTTGGGATTCCTTGCAGCACCACCTCTCCGCACATCCGCGCACATGCTCACCTCCGCACATCCGCGGCGCCGTGCAGGGAAAGCAAAATAAAAAGAACCAGAAAGCTCGCCTTCGCGCATCCGCGGCTGCACGGTAATGGGGAAGTAAACACTTCTTTCGGATAGAATGGATTCGATTTGTGCTACGTACACGTATGCGCATGCTGCCTCTGAAACCATGATGCGTTCAAGGCGTCCGTCGTACTCGCTGGTAAAGTCAGCAACTCGGTATAATTTGTGTGTGCCCGCACTTGAGTGTGTGCGCGTATCTGTGCGTGCTTGCATGCGTGCGTGTACTCGTGTTTCGACTACTTATACGCTCACACGAAGCTTCACTGTATATAGATTCTAACGCGTTGGGTCTGCTGCATTAAAAAAACATACTATAGCTGTAACTTTTACGACTGCAGCAACAGGTGTGAGTCTCGACGTGCTCTGGCATTCCCTTAAACTATTAAACTGAACTGTAATGACCTTTCATACTGATGGCGGACCATCCTTTAGCCGAGACATTAAAAACACGGACATGGTGGTGCTTTTGAGTAGAGAAGGAAGTGACTTGTGTGACAGGCTGACTTGGCACGCCAAAGTATAGGTGCTATCCAATACTAAACAACTGCGTAAAAGCACACTCCTGTTTCTGTTTTTAGGATCCTACAGCATAAAGAATTTTTGCCCTACATTGACGTCAGTCTCTAAATTAAATTAAATTTTTTGCCCTACTAATTTTAGCGCGCAAGGTGGCGTGAATACGTAAAGAAAATATAGAAATGACATTTCTGCGTTAGCTATTTCATAGAGCTCGTTCCTTGTGGCCTTATAAGCTACGCAGCGGTTTGAAGAATCGCATAACATATCGCTGCCATCTTTTATTACGTGCTACCAACAAACTGCCATCGGTTATTACGTGCTATGTTCACTGATTAGATTTCCGCCGTGACCAGTGCTGCCAACCTCTGAAGCGAGCTTTTTTTTCTCTCTTGGATAAAAATAAATCCCGTTTCCCCTAGATTTTTGCAAGATGTGGTTGTTAATCAGTTTGTCAGTATAATTTCTGTAAAAAAACTTGTTTGTATTATGAAATTAGAGTACAAATTTTATTGTTTAAATTATTCTTCTAGCTCGTTCGAAAATATTAAAATAGCGAAGTCACTGCACTTAAACTGAACTGATGTAGTGCAAGTTCTTATGCTGAAAACAAAGCCTCCTGCTTAAGCCATATTCAAAGAAGAAGACGTCAGATCGTCTGTACCTTTTCGTTGTCCAAGCTTGTTTTGCATGTAGAGCAATGTACCAAGATCACACGGAACCTTATTCGAACTGTAAGAAAGGTGGGTGCCTGGCTTCCCTTACAAAATGGAACAGTGTGCTACTTCTGCAAATGAAAAGATGTGATTAATATTTCTTTGCATGCCGTGTACTGATTTAACGCCACCCCACTTACCCGCTTACGTGTAAGTGCGTATTTACAGCGAAGCATGCAGATACGTGGCTAATTTCTTTCTTTTCTCCACAACAAAACTGACCCAGACACATGACCACTGGTACGCTGTCCAAGGTTCCTTTGCCTGTGATTGGTTCCCGCTAAATTTTAATATACGCGTGCATAGTCGGCTGTTTAGCGCCCCGACCACGTTGTCACGCTCGGGGCTAAGCATATATCTAAACGCTTACGCCCAGATTTGCCACGTGCTTGTTTGGTACGCGTTGCAGCATACGCCTGTTTCACCGGTTACAGATGAATACTTCATTCAGAGTGCGCCGACGTCGACAGCACAGTTAAGAGGTACGAACGGCAACAGCGCCGTATAGCAGTAATTCGCTGAAAAGCCCAGGGCATCCTCACCCCGTCGTTTACTTGGCGAGGTGCGTTCGGTGTGCTGCAGGGCGATCAAAAGTCATATACATAGCATGCTAATGCGAAGGTAATTTGCTTCGACTGAGATAAAAAGAAGCCGTCACGTCAGCAGTTCCACTCTTCCGACGTATTAGCGCGCACATTTCCTACATTTTGTCAATTTTCCCCTTTCCCCAGAAAAAGAAAAGGGCTTAAAATCCCTCGATATGAGCATTTCCCCAATAGTTGGCAGCACTGTCCGCAGCTAATGAAGTTACCTGTGTGATGCATCCACCGTGGTCTGAAAAATAGTTATTGATGCTCGATGGCTATACGAATGTCGGCGCCTATACTTATCTCGGTTGCTCCCGAAGGCCTCGCCGCAACTGCTCAGTCACGCCAGACGTGCGCGCAATGCCAGCCTGCTTCCGAAAAGCACGAGCTGCAGCGCCGCAGTTACAGACGTGTCGTGCGGGGAATGCGACCAGCAGAAATGTCAGAGGTCTCACTGCGAGTGAAAGCAGACCGACTCACGAAGTTTTCCCACTCTTCTTCAGCAAGGTCTACGCTGTGAAAGTCAATTTGGCGTCCGTTGCTCCATTCCGCGAGTCATGTGACTGACGGCCGCCCGACGTGCTTATGTTTCCTTTCGCCAGAAAGTGCACGCCAGCAGCTGCGGTGTGACATTCTTTCGCCCACTTCAACCGCTGCACGTGTAACTTCCTTGCAATTGGCGCACGTTCTCGCTGAAAACCAACAACAAGTAAGGCCTTATCACAAACAAAAACGTGCCTAATTCTTGCCATCATGTTTCTACATTATTGGTGATCGGGGCGCGACGATTACTCGTATTTGGCAGTATATCAAGCAACATACTAAGAGAAAAAAATGAACATAAATAATTAAAATCTAGAAATTCCTGAATGAGAAACACGCTTATCGAAGGTGCCCGGAGCACGAAATTAGAAAGGGGCAATAGAATTTTCGAATTTACATTTTACAGGCGATACTATTAACAAGACGCCTTGTAAATGTGAGAATCCAAATCGAAAGAGGGTCTCACTACCACCACCACCACCAACAACAACAAAAGCATTTTAGCTGTTCTGATTAGAATCATTCACCCGCCACTTAGAGCAGCAGTTTCTTGAGGTCGCGAAGCTCAGATATAAATATAGCGGCCACCGCTAGGCTAAGGTGGCTGGAACTGTGACAGAAAAATATGAAGGGAGACGAAATAAAATGCGCAATGGGACAGGTGTTCCAGTAAAACACTCAACCCGGTTCATGGCCTCCGCCTCACCCCGTCGTCACTGCACTCGTTAAGTGGGGTAAAATGACACATAAAACTTAAAAAAAAAAGACCACCATTATTGCTATAGGGGTGACCCTGTCCGATACGACGACATTAGCCAGGAACGATGAACAACGACATCCACTCTGCCAGTCATACGGATTTCACAGGTGTTGTCACTGTGCTGTCGACACGTTGAGCCAAATTTCGACCTTTCTGGCCAACCGACTCTGGTCTCGATCTTATTCTAGGTCGAAGCATGTTTTGCTGTGCAACACCCCTGAACTGACACGTTAAACTTCCACGTCAGGTCCAATTCGGCTACCGAAGCCATCAGTCAAGTTCGCGAACTTATTATCACTCTAGTATATCTGAGGCTCCTTATACCGGTCCTTTAGAAATCGCTGGCTATACGGACTATACAGTTTCGGAGCAGAAACACCTTCGACAGCTTCTCGCGCCTGAAAAGCTAAGAGAAAATGCTCTTTTTTTCCCCATAAAACTTCAACTTCTCGGAGCGCGTTCTTCTAACTTTTGCCTACAGCACACGTCACATATTCTACGCAGCTTGCCATTGGATGATGCCGCGGTATTCTTAAGCGCTGTTACATTGCAGAGACGCAAGAAAGAAGGTATGACGTGCCTTTGGCGCTTTTTCGCAGTATATGTGAGACCAGGTCCGCCAGCAACTAGAAATACTCTCCTCCTCATTCTGCCTTCTCAAGTCCCGGACGAACAAGATCGGAGTATAGAACTGTTCACTGGCCAAGCTAAGAAGCAAGCTAGGGGGTTGTACGGTTACTTCGCATGCAGTTGAAAATGCATGCTGATGAAAAACAGCACAAAAGAATCATGTTGAACTGCCTCACGCCGCCCCAGAGTGTGATGCCGAGGTTCACTTTCGCGCTTAAATAGGAACTCTTCGCGCTAACAAATGCAAACAAATAGTGCTCGAGGGCAGGGGAGGGATATCGTTTGGTGCAGACACCATAAATTTCATAGTGGTTGATTGAACTAGCTGGTGATACGCAGTTCGGAAACAGACACGAACGGCGTCTGGTTGTAATCTGCGTTCATTTTTTGTGCTCTTCTCGTGGAACCCTCTGCCGTACACCTTAACGATTCTAAGGCACGCTAGCGCGCACAGGTAATCTCCCTCCGAAGGAATTACCCCACCCAATGCTGCTTAGCTTCGATGGCCCCGAGGTAAGAACGGGGAAGGAATAACGGTGCAGTCGAGTGTCTTAGCTTTATATGTCGTGTTGAAAGTTATTTAGTGTGTTGATTAAAATTGAGCGAGTTAAGTGCACAAAAGTGTTGAGTGCTAATTGAGATCAGTTTGGTGGAGTATTTGTTGTCATTGAGTGTTTTAAGGCCTTGCTTTCGATCCATGTACGTCTTACAACCACTGCATATGCTCACAAACTGATAGCAGCACTTTGTATTTGTGTTCCTAGTTTTGTCAATACATGTGTCCTGTCTTATTCTCTGGGCGGTCAACTGGGGTGCGATCTTGTACGCGTTCCAAAATCGAACGGAGGCGGTCCGTTCTTTACGTCACGAAATAGGCGGTCCGTTCCGATGCGTTCGTCCGATAGCAGACGACACGGAATGATTGACAGCAGATAACACGTCACTATTGACGTCATGGCGTTCGTCACGGCTCAAATTGACCAATCGTGTGCGGCTCAGTGGAACGGACCGCCTCCGTATATATATATATATATATATATATATATATATATATATAGAGAGAGAGAGAGAGAGAGAGAGAGAGAGATGTATATATACTTCAGTGATGACGGCCCGAGGCCTATTTCGGGGTCTATGTAAGGGAAATAAAGATAAAATGTGGCTCACAATGGAACTTTCGCACGCGAAGCTCCACAGTGAGTTAAGCGTGTTAGCCCGTGACCGGACACAGCCCTCGAACGACGTCACTTCCGTAGGCAGTTGTTATTTTCTGAGACATGCTTTGGTTTCTTTGCTTTATCCGTGTTAATAAGACTTGTTGCTGGGCTAGTTGGTTCATGGTACAAAGTGAAATTAAAAGAGCTCAAGAAAGGACACGGACATGACTGAGCGCTTGATTGTGGTGTTCAGTCTTGTCCGTGACCCTTTTTTTTTTTGCGCTCTTAATTTTGCTTTATCTTTGCTAAATACTATTCTAAATTAAAAAAAAAGAATTTCTTTTGCTGTGATGCATTTCAGATAGATGATTTTTGCTTGACAAGTGTATGATTTTTTTGTGAAATTGCTATTCTTAGTACATGCATTATCTAGCATATTTTGCTTCGATCCTGTGCTTGTGATGCTTGCAAATGTACCTCAACTCACTTACTGTCGAATTCCGCAAACGGCCATAGCTTCGTCAAGCTGCAGTTATCAGCCGTTCTCTATTACGTCCATATTTCTCAAGGAGAAATAAAAGTTCAATTTAATTAGTTATTGAGTTATTGACTGATTGATTGGTTGATGGATTGAGATCTTAAATATATGCGCAAACATCGGAGTCGCGAACAAGCACCATGGCGCCTCGTTATAAAAATGCAACTTCCTAGCTTTCTTTTTCGTCTGCTAGTTGTATGCATCATTGAACGTGTCTGTCCAGTAAAAGGCAAAGGAGCATCCGGCCAGCAATGTAGACAGTTGAAGTGCTGCTCATAATATCGGTCTGACGTCAGCGATCTAACGGTGTAGTTATGCGCGCACGTGACCACGAAACGCCATGTGCCTCGTGCATTCCAGCTTCGTCCCACCGGAAATGGAGAGGACTTTTATGTTCACTTTCATGAAAGTTAAGATTTTCACATGTTAAATGTAAACAGCGCTCTTTGCTTTAAATAATGATAACTTTCTTTTGATTTTAGATGTTCTGAATACTTTCGTCAGGCCTAAAATTGAAGCCAACCACCGTAGAACCTGAAGGAGCAAATTATACAGAACAGTGTCACCGGGTGTCTCGTTACGCCATGTATGTAACATTGCGTCTGACGTTGAAGAGCAACGCATATTACCGCTGTGAGCTTTAATAAAGTTGATGTTACCTCGATGCCCAATGAAAGATGACAAAGACAGCCGAGCCTGCGTGCCTGTTGCCATTGTACGGTAAATAGCGTCGGTTACCTTTAAAATGCGAGCTTACAATACCACCCCCACACATTGCTTAGTGTAGCGAACACGCTAATCTTTACAAGTAAGAAAGATATGTGGCCTATGCCAGTGCTTCACACAGCTGCAATGGTTCTTCTTTTGCAATTCATTTTTATTCACACTCAACAAGTATAACAGAAAGTCTTCTCGACGTGCCGCTTACAGCCTCTTCGGGCAGAAGATTTACTCGTAACTTCAAAGCGAACGCTGCGAGTCGCTTGTGTCTGCAACGCCATGAAAGCTGTGATCGGGTCCGCGACAGCTAGCGCCGCTCCCGTCACGTGACTTTCCGCGCACTTCGGCATGCACACACACAAACACACCAACGATGACGACGATCTGCGCAGTGCGCCTTTCTTTTCTTTTTTCTTCTTCATTACGCGGTCATACATAAGGGACCGCGTACGCACGGCGTCACACCACTGGCTGCACTTACAGGCGTCATACTGTCGGAACGACTTGAGGCACGCAGGGTTTTTCTGACACCGGGAAGAAAGCGCTCTGGATGCACGCGCGCTGTGAGGATTGCAGAGAGTGACTGCAGAAACGCGGTGGAATGGGATTCGCGTGCCGCACGGCGGGGCACGTTGCTGTCACGTGCGCGAAGCTCGTCCTGTCTCAAGCCTCCGTCGCTCGCGGTGACCATAGTGTAGGGACTGCTACGCCCCGAAGTTGGTCACGCAGACCGTCAAGTTGCCGTGCGAGCGTGTTGCGGGCGCGTGTTGCGATTCGCTGAAATCTCAACATAATAATTGTGCATTGGCGGTGACAGCGCAGCGGGCGAATCTAAACGCCACGAAGCTCGTAGAGCCAGGCGCGAAGGTCGTCTGATTTGCGATGCGCAATTTCACGTGCCTAATAGTCGCCAGCGTGCTTTCCAGTAACTTAAGTTCATTAATTTAATGACGAGCACGGAATACGGAAGCAAAGCGCAAGCGTTTCTCATCTTGTAGATGGAATATCTTCTAGACGACGGCGCTGTCATGAGTTCCAGTATGAGTTCTGTTACGTGTTTCTTGTATCGTGTAGATTTTCGTATAAGAAAAATAGCGTGTACGTGGAAAGACACACTCCTGTGTTGTTCGAAAATTTCGTTGGCATGCTCACGTAAACAGCAACACGCCCTGCCGAGAAGTGGATTCGAGTTTTGCAAGGCAAGGTGTTGCAAGGCAAGGTTTTGCAAGGCGAGTGCAGCAAACAGGAATTTGGAAAAAGATATATCGAGATGGGTGAGCAGGCACACAAGTGCGAGGCGTGAAACGCAGGACGAGGTGATTCACAACTACATGAAGCGTCTTGGTAAAATGATTGAGAATAGTGTTCTTTGGCAAGGAAATTCCTCTTCATTTGCTCGCGATAGCTCAAGGCGATGGGCTGTCCAATAGTTTATCTGTTACCAGAATCTTCTGTAGAACAACGTCTAAACTCATCCGAAACTGCCAATGGCTCAATATACGGCGTCAATATTTATCAGAAGCGTCTTACCCGCTGTGACAGCTGCGAACTCATTTGAATTTGGTCTCGCAAAACTGCATGCAACGATCGCAGCAGTAACACTATCATAAATTCATTTATAAAACTTGCCACTCTTCTAGGCTGAGGTAATTACAAAATATCTTAACAGTCGGCATAGGTGACTAGCACTTGATTTGCTTTATTCTGCTTAGTGTGGTGGATTGTCAGCATTTGTGCGGGCTAACCGTGTCAACGATATAAACTATCCGGCACGCGGTCATATGCGATGCTCTGTGAGGCGTCTTTTTGAGTGGACACCGGCGATGCGCTGAACAGCGATTTCGTGGAATGTGTTTTCGTGGCGCCGACGTTAGCGCTGCGAAAACTGTGGCGGATCTGCGTGAAAACCGAATCCGGCACAGAGAGCCCAAGATGTGGCTTTGAAAGATCGTGCAGCGGACCAGTGCCTCGTTTGAACCCTGTTGGCGGCAACACGACACGGAAGGAAATACAAAAAAGAAAATAAACTGAAGTGCAATAACAACGTGTGCAGGGTGACACACCATAGCGATACCACACACGGGAAACCAACGTTTTTGAAACAATAGGCTCTCAGACTATAGTAGTGCCGTTGCTGTGTACATGGAGGAGGGAAAAGGATAGCAGAGAGCATTACGTCATGCAGCCAGCCTTGGCAAGCGAACGCTCCGTGAAGCCCATACAGTTGCTCAGTGGTGGCCCAATACGTGACCGCTTGCGTCGAGATCACGGAGCAAGAATGCAGATTTGCTGAGAAGTTTGGTTCCCTGTAGCTATGCCAGTAGTTTTTATTCGGTGATGATGATGATGATGATGATGGTAATGCTTGTTCAGCTGCCCTGCCGCGACTTTGCCTACAGAGCGGGAACACCGAAACCAACCGCCCACTTTGACGAGTGATCACGTGTTCGGCCAACAGGTTTGGCTTCAGTCTCGTTGCGTTATGCTCCCTCCTATTATTTCCTTCCTCCATGACTGCTGTACCCTTGGCAAACGACAAAATCCTGTATCCAATTTTCTTCCACGTATTTCACGTATAGAACAAAATAGCAATGCAACCATACCAGCGTTATGAAGGATAGAGTGTCTGGTCTCTCCAAGCAAATGTCACCCTAGGCTATGGGAGACGTCGCAGTTAGTGAATGAAGATCACTTGACAGCACAGCTATGGCTGTTTAAGAAGGGAGTGTACATAAAATTCAAGACGGGTGGCAGATGGGTATACTCAGTCGAATTGGCTTCTGAGACACTGCTGCGGTATATCGTTGCAGTCATTAGCTTAGACAGCTTAGAAGGTTCCATATAATTGACAAATCCGTTCCAGAGCCAAAAGCTTGATGTCAGACCATCTGTCTCGCAGTGCGGTTGACTTCCTTGCGCTTTTACCCTTACGTATCCTTGCGCCTGTATATGGGCACGCTCAGGAAATTAAAAAAAAAATAAAGAAGAAAGAATACGCCTCGGCATCCGCTACAAAGCCGCAACACGCAACACCTGCGTCGCCTCCCGCACGCTGGCTTAACGGAGAACTGCAGAAACATACCCAGGCATTGTGCTGACCAACAAATAGTATACATACGAACACGTGCTTGATCCAACAGTCGGCGCAAACGATAACGATAACTCCTGTTGCACGATGCGGTGCACCTTATTTTACAGGTTATCAGTGGCAGAAACGTCACAGAGGTTAGAATATTGTCGAAAAGTTAGTTTAGAAAGTTAAAACAACACCACGTGATCCTATCTTTGTACCTCGCGCCATAATTTCACGGGTTGGAAAGAAAAGAAAAAAAAAAGCACACAGCTTCCTGTCTTGCCATCGTGAATGCACGGGAATGTTTAGATCCTTTGCAGCGAGTCGGAGGGGATGCCGGTGCTAATATCAGACACATCTGGTATAGCTATCCTGACCGCCTTAAAGAAAAAAAATATATAATCACAGAGCAGGCTAAACAACTGAAAAGAAAATGCGACACGAACAAAAAAAAAGGGGGGGGGGGAAGAGGGGAGGACTAGAAGACCACGGCCTCTTTCTCGTAGCCAATAATAACACTGGTAAAGCTTGGTCCAGAAAGCCCGACCCCCTGCAAGTGGCCAGCATAAACCATAACGTTGCGCGGCGCACAGCCAACCAGACGGGCGCTCTCAGAGTCTCTCGGGATTTCTCCGGACACAAAATGCACGAGCTGGAGAGAGATGCGCTGCAGGGAGGGGGAAGGCGGCTCCTCCGGGTGGGGTTCGGGTGATCTCGGCGCTGCCGGACACCAGAAGGGTTTTGGGGCTTGGCAGCAGGAGGAGGAGATCGCCTCTTGACTCTGGGCATCGTCCCTGCGAGTGAAAGAGTGACATGATGTGATGTGCGAAGAGCAAGTTGGGGCAGGTTGATGTGAGAGAAGGAGAGGAGAGGACATCGCGAACATCATCAGCCTGTTTTATGTCTATACCGCGAGTCCGGTGCCTTTTTGAGAAATTGCAATCGTTGCAGTGCATCTTAATCTCACTCTCTGGATATATTTTATTAATGTGGTACGGCGTGGGATATGTACTACCTGTTTTCAATAAGCGCAGTGAGTCTGCCTGCAGCCCTGTTCAGTTTGGAATGTGGCAGTGGGAATTACCTGCGTCCCAGATAGTAATGTTTGGTAATGTCATTGTAAGTTATTAAACGATCTCCTTGTTTCCTGGCTTGATGTTGAACGGCTCGGTTGTGACCATTATGGTTAGCAAGTCCTCGTGCCAAGTCATGAGCAACCTCATTGAGGCTTACCCGAGTCTCGTTCATTTTCCCCATATGCGCAGGAAACCATCGGATTTCAGTTCTCATAATCCCGATGTTTCAAAAAGTTTAGCTGCAACTCCAGCTATGTAGCCTTTATCAAAACCCTTTATAGCGGCTTTTGAATCACTGTTAAAGCAGACCCACTTATTACTCCTGGTGGCTAGAGCTTGCCGCTTGTTTCGCCACCATGGGGTCCTCGGTAAAAATAGTGATAGCGTTTTGTACCTTCCCTTGAGGATTTGATACAATGGCCGTATATGCTTCTTTACATTTCACGCAGGCAGCATCAACTATATCTGCCAGTTGGTTCGGCTGCTCTACTTCCTGCAAGAGTGCTTTAGCTCTTGCCTTTCTCCTTTCGACATTATATTCTGGATGTATGTTTCTGGGGAGAGGGTTGCTTCTGATCTTATTCCTAACTTCAGTCCTTAATTTTACCTCAGCCTTTATTGGTATTCTTGATATATTCAGTTCTAACCCTATTGTGTGTAATATGTTCCTACCAGCTCGTGTTTTTGTCAATCTTTCGTGTTGCGCTAGCTGTTGGGCCTCCACGATTTTTTCCGTTGTGTCGTTCACCCCTAGGCTCATGAGTTTGTCGGTTGCAGCGTTACTGGGTATCCCAAGGGCTACGTTAACGAGCTTCCTGAGCGTCACACGAAGTTTGTTAAGTTTTGCCTGCTTCCATTTGAATAATCCAGCCATATAAGTGAAGTGACAGAGAGCAAAGGCGTGCAAAGGCCTCAAAGCGCTGTCTTCCCCTAAGCCTCTGTGTCTATTGGTAATTCTCCTTAGTAACCTAACGACTTCAACTGTTTTATTCGAGATATGTTGTATTGTTTTACAGTTAGCATTGTTTCCTTCTATGTGATACCTAAGAACCTTGATTTTTTTCAACTAGTCCGCATGATTGCGGATCCTTCATGAGTGTATAAGCACACTCTTGGCTAAGCTTCCGGAATGTAAGCTCTTGGTTTACGACGTTTTCTGCGGTGTTAAATGACCAATAGTTCTGATTTGGCTGCCGAGCATTTCAACCCCATGTCTTTCAGTGTGTTCTCTACAACATATAAAATTTCCTGTAATCTGGTCTCTGTCTGTTCTACATTACCCTTGGTACTCCATATGGTTATGTCACCGGCATATACCACATAATGTATACCCTCAATTTTCTCAAAATTTTTTGCTATCTTGGACATTGCTAAATTGAATAGCATGAGTGAGAGCCCCTTGTGGAGTGCCCATATTTCCCAAATTCTTAGCTTCTGATTTAAGCTCTCCCAGCAATGTAGTGGTACAGCGTGTTTCTGAAGTCATGTTTATTAACATGAGTAGTGATCATTCTGAGAGTTCCGTTCTTTCAGCTATATGCGACATATATGCGACTATATGTGACATCGTCCCCCTTTGCTATGGCGCCAGATTGCCAAGGTCGCCCATGAGCTTGGAGGCATGACGGCTACTGCATGACGCCAACGCATAGACGACGATGTAATCACGAAGAAGGAATGATATCGATGGAATGACGATGACGGCATGACGGCAATGAGATGATTCTTAAATGATGACGATGGTATGACAACGGAAAGCGTGAGAATAGCCACATGAAGACAACCTGATGATTAAGATTGTATAACGACGATGGCGTGACGACGATAGTGTGACGATAATATGACGATAAACGGATGACTAAACTAGAATGATGTCGCGACCACGATGGCCATGACTGCGACGGTATGACAACGAATGCATGACAACGGCTGTCTGACGACGACGCAGTGATGACGACGGCATAACAACAATGACATAATCTCAATTGAATGACGACAGAATGACGAAGAAGGAATGACACAGATGGATTGACGAAAGCGGTACGACGACGATGGCTTGACGACAATGGGATGACGTTACTGAAGTGATGATGATGGTAAAACGACTTCATGACTTCGACAGCATGGCGACAGTGGTATGACGACGACTGTGTGACGACGACAGCGTGACGACGATGTTATGATGAGAGTCGAATGTCAAAGCTAGAATGACGACGACGAAACGACGGCGACAGCATCACGAGGACGGTATGACAATGAATGCATGACGACGATGCAATGACGACGGTGGTAAGACAATGGTACGAGTTCAATGGGATGACGACGAGTGTATGGCGACAGTGACATGATGGCAACTGTATCACGAAGTCTGCATGACGACGATGGCGTGACGACGACGGCATGATGGGAGTCGATGACGAGGCTGTAGTGAGTATAATAAAATGACCATGACGGCTTAACGACGACGGCATGACAACGGATGCATGAGAGCGACTGCCTGACGACGAATCAATTAACAACGATGCCGTGACAGTGAGTGAAAAAACTTTATTGGAGGTCCGGCGAGGACGCGAACTCGTCGCGCATCTGGCTAGTCCCACATCGGGACCGGCAGTTCTAGCCATGACAACTGCGGCATAATCACGATGCCGCAGTTGTCAGCACAATTACGTTGCAATGACGAAGAAATAACGTCTATGGAACGACGAAGGTGGTATCACGAAGACGGCATGACGACAATGGGACGACCTTTTGAGGTAATAGCAATGACCAAATGGCAACGTGGCGACGACGGCATGACGAAAATGGTATGACGACGACTGTATGACGACAATGGCGTGATGACGGCGGCATGACGAGAGTCAGATGACGAAGTTAGAATGACGACGATGAAACGATCACGACGGCATCACGAGGCCGATAGCACAACGAATGCATGATGACGACTGTATAGCGGCAACACAATAATGACGACGGCTTGACGAAATGCGAATGATAAAGGTGGAATGAAAAAGACTCAACGACTCCGACGGCACCACAATTATGAGCACATACCTAGTGGTCCAAGCTATTAGACAACTAGGATCATTGGAGGCGTAGAAGGCATGACGACGATGGCATGACGAGAGTCAGATCATAATAATAATAATAATAATAATAATAATAATAATAATAATAATAATAATAATAATAATAATAATAATAATCAGCAGCAGCAGCAGCAGCAGCAGCATGCAGCAGCCTGGTTACGCCCACTGCAGGGCAAAGGCCTCTCCCATACTTCTCCAACTACCCCGGTCATGTACTAATTGTGGCCATGTTATCCCCGCAAACTTCTTAATCTCATCCGCCCACCTAACCTTCTGCCACCCTCTGCTACGCTTCCCTTCCCTTGGAATCCATTCCGTAACTCTTAATGACCATCGGTTATCTTGCCTCCTCATTACGTGTCCTGCCCATGCCCCCCCCCCTTTCTTTTTCTTGATTTCAACTAAGATATCATTAACTCGCGTTTGTTACCTCACCCAATCTGCTCTTATCCCTTAACGTTACACCTATCCTTCTTCTTTCCATAGCTCGTTGCGTCGTCCTCAGTTTAAGTAGAACCCTTTTCGTAAGCCTCCAGGTTTCTGCCTCGTACGTGAGTACTGGTAAGACACATCTGTTATAAACTTTTCTCTTGAGAGATAATGGCAACCTGCTGTTCATGATCTGAGAATGCTTGCCAAACGCACCCCAGCCCATTCTAATTCTTCTGATTATTTCTGTCTCATGATCCGGATCCGCAGCCACTACCTGTCCTAAGTAGATGTATCCCCTTACCACTTCCAGTGCCTCACTACCTATCGTAAACTGCTGTTCTCTTCCGAGACTGTTAAACATTACTTTAGTTTTCTGCAGATTAATTTTTAGACCCACCCTTCGGCTTTGCCTCCCCAGGTCAGTGAGCATGCATTGCAGTTGGTCCCCTGAGTTACTAAGCAAGGCAATATCATCAGCGAATCGCAAATTACTAAGGTATTCTCCATTAACTTTTATCCCCAATTCTTCCCAATCCAGGTCTCTGAATACCTCCTGTAAACACGCTGTGAATAGCATTGGAGATATCGTATCTCCCTGCCTGACGCCTTTCTTTATTGGGATTTTGTTGCTTTCTTTATGGAGGACTACGGTGACTGTGGAGCCGCTATAGATATCTTTCAGTATATTTAAATACGGCTCGTCTACACCCTGATTCCGCAATGCCTCCATGACTGCTGAGGTTTCGACTGAATCAAATGCTTTTTCGTAATCAATGAAAGATATATATAGAGGTTGATTATATTCCGCACATTTTTCTATCACCTGATTGATAGTGTGAATATGGTCTATTGTTGAGTAGCCTTTACGGAATCCTGCCTGGTCCTTTGGTTGACGGAAGTCTAAGGTGTTCCTGATTCTATTTGCAATTACCTTAGTAAATACTTTGTAGGCAACGGACAGTAAGCTTATCGGTCTATAATTTTTCAAGTCTTTGGTGTCCCCTTTCTTATGGATTAGGATTATGTTAGCGTTTTTCCAAGATTCCGGTACGCTCGAAGTCATCAGGCATTGCGTATACAGGGTGGCCAGTTTCTCTAGAACAATCTGCCCACTATCCTTCAACAAATCTGCTGTTACCTGATCCTCCCGAGCTGCTTTCCCCCTTTGCATAGCTCCCAAGGCCTTCTTTACTTCTTCCGGCGTTCCTTCAACAAATCTGCTGTTACCTGATCCTTCCCAGCTGCTTTCCCCCTTTGCATAGTTGCCAAGGCTTTCTTTACTTCTTCCGGCGTTACCTGTGGTATTTCGAATTCCTCTAGATTATTCTTTCTTCCATTATCTTCGTGTGTGCCACTGGTGCTGTATAAATCTCTGTAGAACTCCTCAGCCACTTGAGCTATCTAAGCCATATTAGTAATGATATTGCCGGGTTTGTCTCTTAACGCATACGTCTGATTCTTCCCAGTTCCTAGTTTCTTCTTCACTGCTTTTAGGCTTCCTCCGTACCTTAGAGCCTGTTCAATTCTATCCATATTATACTTCCTTATGTCAGCTGTCTTACGCTTGTTGATTAACTTCGAAAGTTCCGCCAGTTCTGCCAGAGTCAGATCACTAAGCTGGAAAGCTGGAATGACGACGATGGTTAAATCACGACGGCATCAAGACCACGAGCACATACCTAATGGCCCAAGCTGGTAGGCAACTTGGCCCACTGGGTGGGCGTAAGAGGACGGATGGATGGATGGATGGATGGATAGATAGATAGATAGATAGATAGATAGATAGATAGATAGATAGATAGATAGATAGATAGATAGATAGATAGATAGATAGATAGATAGATAGATAGATTAGATAGATAGATAGATAGATAGATAGATAGATAGATAGATAGATAGATAGATAGATAGATAGATAGATAGATAGATAGATAGATAGATAGATAGATAGATAGATAGATGCAGTAATAGGTCACTAATAGGTCACTAATGATAGCGATCGGCGTGAGAACGAGACCATGGCCAATCGTGGATGACCACTTACACAAGAGAAGTTCTGCGAATATGGGCCTAGATTTTCGGAGCGCTGTGTGCTAACGTAGTGCTGCAACGGCGCCTGGCAACAAATCCGGTCGCTCGCAGAGTGGCTTCGAATATTTTGACAAAGACTCAGCGACTCAAAGACGACTCAGCGCGAAACAGCGCCTGCGGCGGCTGCACTTCACATGGGGCTCACCGTGCAGCCTAACACTAGCAGGTGCAGCCATTGTGGGTGGGCGGCAGCGGGTCCTCGCCGGGGGCCCTTCGCAGCGGGTCTCCGTCAGTGAGCGGAGACCTTGGGCCCGCATGGTGCGGCAGCGCCTGGCCCCCGCCGCCGCGGTCCACGGTCTGTTGGATGCGGCGCATGACCAGCTCGAGCAGCGCGTCCACGGCGCGTCCCACGTTGTGGCCCGTGGCGGCGCTCGTCTCGAAGTAAGGGAAGCCATGCTTGGCGGCCTCGGCCCTCGCCCGCTCCTCGGTCACTGCGCGTCCTTCCTCCAGGTCCGCCTTGTTGCCGCAGAGCACCACATCCGGGTTCTCGCAGTACGCGTGCGTGCGCAACTGCTCGAGCCACGAACGGATGCTGTTCGAGGAGAAGAGAGCGACACGTGAATCACGTATACAGAACTGCTAAAAAAAAAAGCACCACTACAAAGGACTCGTACTGCATTGTCTCGTGCCCAGAGTGTGATGCGGACCTCCGGCAACGCGCGAAAATGGAACTCATCGAGCTGTCGACGGCAAAAAATATCGCTAGCTAAGGTGGGTTTCAGAGTTTGGGGAGCGGGTATTACTTGGTGCAGACACGACAACTTTCATATAGTGGCTGACTGAGCTGGTTCGCGATGCACAGTTCAAAAGCAGACACAGTCTTCGTCTGGCTGTAAGTTGAGTTTATTTTTCGCGATGTTCGCTCGGAACCGCAAGTGTCTCGCTATCGCGGCGGACTCGAACAATTTGTCGGCAGAAGGCTGAAAGGTGGAGCTATCAGCACCTCCCCATAATTTTCTTCCGAAGGACTTGCTGCTGCTTAGCTTCGATGATTCTGACGAGAGCAGGCGTCTCAGCAATGCATGACCACTGATTCACAAACCAAATATGTTAACGCGCCGACAGCGACAAACATTGACAAGCGCGGCATTTTCAGGTTACGGCGCTATGACAATATGTCAGTACTTGGCTGAAAGCCGTTCAGTTTCCTAACAAAATTACTTGAGGAAATTCTGGCGCTAGTGTCTACGGCAGCTGTAGGCATGGTGGTTAAGACAGCGTAGGAATGAATGGTACAGTACGTGGATTTGCCTAAACTTCGTCTTTCTTGCCCAAGAGGACGTTGCGACTTTGCTAATTGATAAAATTTTTACGGGTAGAAGCTACATGCTGTTACGGGCGATGGTCAGAACACCAACACACATCCATCGTCATCATTAGTAAACTCCGCTGTAAGTTAAGCTGTGGGTGCAGGGAGAGAACGAGGAATACGAGGAATCAGAAGCTGAAAGATGGCGACTAATATAGTGAATGCTATTAAAAGGTATAGTGTTCAAGTCGGTATCGGGCGCCGTTGCAATACAGAGGACATATTTACAAGGCAAGACGCACAACGCTGTCGCAATGGTAGGGCTAGTATATAGCGCGCACACCAGATAGCTCCACCGTCGTCTTCGTCATCGTACAAGTACTGAACACAGCATTGCCGCCCTTGACAATATTTAACAAAATGCCAGCAGAAGGGGAGAGAACAATGCATGAACTATACCACAGTCGCTCGAGCAAAAACACACACACCTGTGCAACGCTGATCGAACAACCGTGACCATACAGAGCCGCTGACTAAAGCAAATAAGTTCCGCGGAAATTCTTTCGGAGAAACGTGCGCTGTACTTTCGAGTGATTGACCATTTTTCCCCCTTTCACGAAGAAAAAATGGTCCTGCTCGGGCGAGAGGGTAAAGCGTCCATCCCAAAAATGCATCGATTCCGTGTTCTATCCTGGGACCAGGAAGGATTTCCCTTCCACTGCGACACTTTCTGAGAAACCGGCATTGGCTTCCTTTGTATAGCTTCGTCATGTTGACTGGTGTGTGACGATTTTTCCTCTCTCACGAATATCCCTTGAACTTGAAGTGGTTTGTGGACATTATGCAACGACCCTCGTGTTCAAGGTGAAAAAGTTTTATCGTCGTCGGTTTTACCAATATGATGCGCTATGAAAAAGTTGCGGGTGCGATTGCTTTGCGCGACAGCTGGAGGCAGCGTTCCTTTAAGTGGAGAACCGGCAGCACAAACGGCCTTCATCAGTCATTGCGCCAAAATGCATCGTGTTGTGAACATCGAACGTTGCATTGCATCGTTCGATGTTCACGAACGCAACGTTCGAATGTTGCGTTGTATTGCACAAGTGACAGCGTACGTGCGCATCTTTGCGTCTATTGCATGGACTGCAGCTACAGAAAGAATATAACATTAAATTATGTGCCAAAGTGCCAAATCAGTAGTAACTTCATTCGAACCATTCAGAAAGCCTATGAGGAACCGGCATTTGCTGATTTTAGCTTGCCGACTAAATTTAGTTCAGCGCATCGTTCGTGTCGTGCCTGACCATTTCAACGTAAAGGCGAGTCACACGGCAAACTAACAGCTAGGCTTGTGTTATAAGTGCTTTACACGCAAAAGAAATGCACAAACACACGACATGGGGCGCAAGCTAACAACTGCTATATTTGTTGAGCGGCGCTCGCGTTTCAAAAGTGCAAGTGCAGTGGAAGAGAATGCACATAGACCGCCAGCGAGTATGATTAGCGAAGTTTCTGAGAGAAAAGAAAGAAAGAACGAAAGAAGGAAAGGAACAATGCTTATGTGTCATAAATACAAATGAAAATTATTCGCAGCACTGGTCCCATTGTCAATGTGCCATATGGCAGAATGTAGCAATTCCGAGTTTTGTTTCCAACAATCGCGGTGCAGCTGCGAAGTTGGCCTTCCGAAAGCAAGAAATCTTGTGGAACTCTGCTATGCAGGGCGTCGCATTGAACCGGAACTGATCCGAAAACCGTAGCTGAACCGTTATTTCCATCCCAACCGGAACTGATTCAAACCGATACTTCTTCGGTCACCTTGAAACCGAGCCCAAGCAGAAATGAAGGAGC
Organism: Dermacentor variabilis; assembly: GCF_050947875.1. Lineage (NCBI taxonomy): Eukaryota > Metazoa > Arthropoda > Arachnida > Ixodida > Ixodidae > Dermacentor > Dermacentor variabilis. The sequence continues at coordinate 47,157,231 of NC_134572.1, forward strand.
CGTTCCGGACCGGTTCCATCCACCACTGGTTCAGCCTAGGGTATATGTATACTCCTTGCGGGTATTCTACTACCGTGCACGTTGCCGTACTGGCGAGAGCAAACGATGATTCTTGCGCCAGTTCAGCGCAGCGCGCAGAGAGCTGCCTCGGAAACGGTGAAATGGCTCACCACAGTGATCCTATTGGCTCATTCAACCTCCGCTTTCACAATTGGCCAAGTTCGCATTGTATATCGTTTCAGTCAATCTAGAGTTGCGCCACGCACAGTCTCGTTGACTTCAATTGATAATCAGCAGCTTTCCCTGGGGCATATATAGTCTGATCTTCGGGGTGACGTAAGTACACACAGCTGTGTTCCGGCGCGCATCGCGCCAATAAAACGTCCGCGTAGTCTGCCGTTATTGGCGGCACTTGCAAAGCCTTAATTCTTTCGTCGTCTCGGAGTGCATTTCGCCTGGGCTCCTTTTTGGATTCCGCCAGGCGTGCTGCTCCCAAAGAAAAGAAAATTCTGGGGTCTTACGTGCCAAAAATCACGATGTGATTATGAGACGCGCCTTAGGGAGGTACTCGGGGTTCATTTTGGCCTCCTGTGGTTCTTTAACATGCATTCAATGTACGCGGTACCCCCCCATGGGCGTTTTTGCATTTCGCCCCTATCGGAATGCCGCCGCCACGACCGTGTTTCGGTCCCGCGTCCTCGGACTTAGCAGCGAAGCGCCATGCAAAGCCACAACGCCACCACGACGGCTGGAAGGCATGCATGCTGTGCTACAGCGATTAAAGGTGAATAAAATCGCGCAGAGGCAATACAACTCGGTTGTTAACTGGTAGGTCTAGTAAATAAGTGATAGTTCTGACATTGCGCAGGTTTGCTGCGCTGGTGAGAGTTGTTCGTTTCCGCGGCCTCTTTCGGGACAGCGTACCAGTTATGGGCCGTGCCCGCCTACGAAGCCGACTAAGGGTGAGTAAAGGCACGTGAACGGTGGGTCGACATTACGAAACCTCAGGTCTCGTAGCTACGGTAAAGGCGAGCTGGTTTTCGTATCGCCTTGGGCTGCTTTCATTCCGGCGTATACCGTCCGTGTGGCGCCTGACCAATTCAAACGAAAGGTGAGTCACGCAGCTGGTGCTTCCCTGCACTGAAACCTAATTTCCTGCAGGCCTCGCAGCTGATAACACTTCTCGCGTCGTGCCAGTCTAAAAAGAAAGCCGAGTACACCTATATCCCTTCTTATGAGTTGTGAATGCGAAAGCATTAATGTCCAATTGAACGCCACTGAGCGGTACATCGAGTTATGAACTCCTCGCGGGCAAGCGAGCGCGTCGAGTCGCTTTGATAGACAGCACAAGGCCGATGCACTTCGATCCGTGACATCGGGCTACTTTGCCCGACTGCCATAGAATCTGATGGGCACGCTCCCGAGTAAGTCGCCGTGATTTTGACGTCACCGCTTTCTTTACGCCGGGCTTGGCGATGGAAGTTTCGCTCCAAGTTGCAAGACATCATAAAGCAGGGTGCACAGGCCTGTCATCTAGAAAGCGTAGGCTTGGCGCGGTTTGATTTTGCCTTGCCGAGGCGCCGTTAAAGCGCAGGCGAGAGCTTGCGCGGGCAAGGAACGCGCGGATAACGCACGCTTCCGAGAGCGAGAACGACGTGTCGTCACGGCGAAGTCCTCTCCCCTCACGCAACACCTGGCGCGCTGATGCAGCAGCAGGTGCCCCGTTTCGCCCGCTCTGCTCCGTCGAGGCACGCTCGTCACGTTGCGTCGCAGCCAATGGGAATTCGGTGCCGTATTCCGCTTGTCCGGATGACAGACGTCGAATTTCTCACTCTATGAGCCATTTGACGCTTTCGCAGCAAAACTGTGCTTCCTGGATGCAGATGCTTTCGCGCTAACGCGCAATCGTGCCGTTTTTTCACAACGCGGTTCAAAAGCGTCTCAAACCACGCGCAGTTCGGCATGACAAAACCTAATATAATTTACTATAGGTCTCATAAGAAATCAGTCAGGACGTTGCAAAATAAATACATCTCTAATGGCGCAATACCAAATGCGTGATAAAAATTCTGCGCAGAAGTCAGTGCTCGTGTGGTTTAACATACTCTAGGTTTCCATCATTGGGCCGGCATTGTCGGGAAGGTGGCGAACGAGCAATAACGTGTAACGCTCCAATAACCAAATTGCAAAATTAAGAAGACCTGTGATACTCTTACGGTAACGGGGCGAATCTACATGCAACGTTCGCTTAAAGAGGGCTCTGTTATTTGCACTTTTGTACGCGTCGTAATTTTTCCGCAAACGTAATATATCCTTTTTTCAACATAACAATAGTAGACAGGGCGGAAGGAGGCCCTTGTGTAGCGCCCTGGTCGTGTGCTGACCCGAACTATATCGAGCAGCAACTACTCGCATTCAGGACGTTGTAATGGCGCCGCTAGGTCCTGTGCGTCGCTCTACACTGTAAACTGATTTACTCCCTTTATGGTTCTTAAGGGTGCAAATCTGTCTGTAACTCATACCCTTACACCCGCAAGGGAGCGAGTTATGGACAAAAATATCTTTAAGGGTGCTAATAGGTGAACAGTATAGGGCGCAAGTGAAAAAAATAAATGAAAGTTAGAAGTGGGTTGGGGGGGGGAGTGCGTTTTCATTTACGTGTACAGCTATACAGTTCGATGAATTGCCTCGCGACAGACGGAAAGAACGGCCGCGAGCTGCGCGCGAATGCACTTTCGTGATGGAGTCTGAGCAGTTGGGATAAACTTCCGTAGTCAGGCTGTGAACCGGTCGCGGGAAAAAATCGGTCGACTTGCCAGCCCATAAAGGGTTGCTGTTAAATTCGGCCTATCACCCGCCGGTATACATTTGCTGTAAAAAAGTAAAGTTTGTTCATACTGGACGTATAAAGCGATGAATGGGTAAGACAATTATAGAAGAAAGTTGGGCGAGTTGGTGCGTATTGAAGGATTGAGCCATTTTTTAACTAGCACAGAACAAACGCGAAACGAGAGCGAGAGACGCACACGACACGGCGCTATAAACATGAGCTGTCGTTTGCCGGTCAAAGTTGGAGTACAAGCTCGTGCCCTGCGTGCTTCTCATTCCACGTGCCACAGTTTCCAGATGTCTCTGCGATCGACGACACAAGCGAGTATACAAATGAGACCAAGAAGTGAAAGTTTGTACGCCTCACAAGCTCAAAAGAAGCCAAGCAAGCATGGTGCACCGGAGTCGCCTTGGTGTCGCATTCACCAAGCGTTGTAGACATCTAATAGGTTGCTGTGATACTAGCCCAAACTGTGAATACTGTAAGGTACCAGAAACGGTTGATCGTATATTTTGCGTGTGCCCTGCGTACGCGCAAGAACGACAGCAACTGGTCTCTTCCACTGCAAACGTCGATAAGAGGGCGCTATCAGACGAGTTTCTTGTAGGTACTTGGCCTAATGTAAACAGCGCATCCCTGATAACATGTGCCGCTATAGCCTTTCTCCAAGTCACTGGGCTGGGCGCACGGTTTTAGAGATGCCACAACTCTGTGAACTTGTACATACGCATCTCTTCCTCACACCATCATCATCATTCATCAGCCTTTTTCCTCACCGTCCCTTTTCTCCAGTGTAGAGTAGCAGGCAAGAGCAAGTTATAGCTGAGGCCGAGCTCTCTGCCTTTCTGTAAATAAATATATCTCTCTGTCTGCGATCGCACACATCTAGCGAGCGCTGGATCTGTGCTAAGAAAGCGCTCTGAAATTAGACTGTCACATCGCGCTAGCGACAAACGAAATTTGCGTCCTCACCCTCATCATCACAATCACCATTCTCGTCTTTTGCGTCGGTCTAGTTCGGTGCGCTACAGTTAGAGTTGTCTCAAGTCTGGAACACGCGCGTTGGGCGCGCGCGCGGCTTGCCGGCCAGGGGCCTCGCGCGTGTGTGTGCGTGCACCCACCTGAGAAAGGACTGCTCACTAGTGAGGTCGAAGAGCACGAGGAAGCCCATGGCATCTCGAAAGAAGGCCGTGGTCAGGCTGCGGAACTTCTCCTGGCCCGCCGTGTCCCACAGCTGCAGGTAGATGCGCTGGCTGCGGCCGCCGCCCTCGGGAGAGCGGTACGTCTGCGAGGGAGAAGCGGAGTTCGAAAGGGGGAACACGGGCGTCGAGAAGGCGTCGCATGCACAGGGGCGTGCGTGAACAGCGACTGATGAGAGGGAATCCAACACGAATAAAATAACTTGCGAATAAAAGAAATATTCGACGAGATGTTGGCCGGCTACTCCTCTTAATGCAAATAATGAAGGCCAGAGGTATAAAGAATTTACATAAAAATGCACTCAAACCTAAAGTCAACTACGCACACAATTTGAAAGTCAAACCACATGAATAAGTGAAGCACAGTCTTAAGATCCGGTGCACACAACTACACTACAATCAGGGCACAGAAGGACATGCGGAATCAGTTACTTTTGGAATAGTTTTCGAGTAATGAACAGCTGTTATCACCATTATTGTGAAACAGTGTTCAGATCCCAGTATTAATAACGTTAGCAAGAACCAACCGTGGTTGCTTAGTGGCTATGGTGTTGGGCTGCTAAGCACGAGGCTGCGGTTCCAATCCCGGCCACGTCAGCCGCATTTCGATGGGGCGAAATGTGAAAACACCCGTGCAACTCGATTTGGGTGCACGTTAAAGAACCTCAGGTGGTCCAAATTTCCGGAGCCTCTTACTACGGTGTGCACCAGATTAAGGAAGTGGTTTGCATGTAAGACCCCTTAATTTTTTTTTAACGTTAGCAAGTGTTTGTAGTTAGACTGCACATTTTGAAGCCATCTTTCTTAAGAACCCGACAGATTGAGCCTCGGAAACAAATATGCAATTTGTTGGTAAGCCAAGGAACCTTTGGATAGTGTGAATGATCGTGGTTTAGCCGGTAAGATCTGTCTTCGTGAGAGAAGTAGCCTGCTCCGTTACGTAAGTTGTCACGTTTTATTTCTATACAACATGCCCGCGGGAGTGCAAGTTATCTTACTTTTCCTCCAATTTTATGTTAGATTGCGCCTAGTTGACAATTTTGAAATACTCGAACGCTATTAAATATATTCGTATTTACGAATATTGACCATTCGATTCGCCGACCGGATCTAACGGGAAAATATTCGATTCGTTATTCGGAAGTGTCTAATGTTGGCGCCTACCTAGAACGTCGCACAAGCTGTATTACGCATTTATACAATAGTAAATGATACCCGCTACGGCTATCTGTGTTTTGTGCATGACGTGACTGACACGAGGGCGCTGTGTAAAGTAAAGGAGAGAGAGAGAGAGAGAGAGAGAGAGAGAGAGTTTCTAGAATACATTGGTGCCCACACATACACAAAAACCACCTTATTATGGTGCAAAATAAACTAAAGCAGCGATAACAAAATTAATCAATCAGTACTTTGTTCTGTCGACATTTTCCTGTGAACTATATGGACAGACAGTGAAGTTTTGTGAAGCAATGCCTGCAAACAAGGCGTTCGAAAGGTTGCGGGGCACAGATAGACGATAAGAAATGTACTTGAAGATAAACCGAAGGGAAAAATAAGTTCTATGGTTCTAGTAAATTGCAAAAAAAAAAAGTAGCAAGGCATTGGAAGCTTGGTAAGTCGAAAAAGGCGCAACCACAAAATGCAGGTGGCGACGCCGACTTCAAGTTCTCCGCACCAGCTCGGCGTTGGGTCATATAGATTTGGATGGCGTCTGTTCAGAACTAGCAGACGTATTGTCAATAAAGAAAGAGGGAGAGAGAGAGAAAAGTTTAATTACACGGAATGCAGGAGAAGTCGGCCTGAGGTGCATTCCTCTAGCTAGCTACTCTGTGGTGGGGGAAGGGGAAGAGGGAAAGAAAGAGGGAGGAGCACGATGGGTGAAGGTGACGACGGAAGCAAGATTTAAAACATAACAAGCAATTACGTCTACTATAAGCCTACTCATCTTTCAAGGTGAGTAAGGGTGTATTCTATACAAATCACACCATAAGGGTGTGAGTTACAGACACATTTACACCCTTTCTCCCTTTTAAGGGTGTAAATTATCTTACAGTGTGCGTCGCATGAAGTGCACGTGCCCGCGCGTAAAGGCCACTCCCAGCCTAAGTCTGTGCAGAAGGCTGGCACAGCTGCGCTGAATTTTTAGTGGTAGCCTAAATTTCATGGTAGGGTCCAATCATTGGAGTCGGCTGTGGCGATTATCCGGATTGTACCAGTGCTTTTTTTGTCGCTTTTCGGACGAGACTCGAGGGAAGGCATCTGGCGTCCGCTCTTGAAAAAATGAATTGCAAGCAGTGGCTTTGGCTCTTCGAGTGCCTTCTTCGCTTCGGCATTGTATTCTATAAAACCCGAAGGCTGCCTTAAGCGAACATTTACCGAGACACAGTGGCCAAAATACGAGAAGGTACTTTGAAATATGTGACGTCACACTGACGTATCTGCGCTGGAGTTTCGGCGCGATATTAAAAAAAAAAGAGCAGAAAGAACGGTACTTGGATTTTCAATTTACTTACTAATAATCAGTTCCTTACCGTGAAAGTAACACAAATATAACTTTGAAAGGTTAATTAATAATTAGTTAACTTAGGAATATATTACAGGATTCACGAGAGGCCTAGCCGATATAGCGCCTACATATATACTGCCCACAGACGGTCCCAATTCGTCGTTGTTAGGGTAGCTTTTGTAAGCCTGCAGAGAGACGACATCTGTAGTCAAGAGTTGAGTGGCCGCGTCTGCATTAAAGGGCAAAGCACAAAGAGGGAGCGCAGCGGTGCGTTGCCTGCGCGATGGCTTATCGAATTGTTACGGAAGAGCGAGCATTCTTTTTGCCGCCTTTTGTTCGCAATGCAGTGTAGCTAGCGCCCCATAGAGACGAAAGAAATCGTCTGAGATTAACGTGAATCAGCCAAATTGTGCAGGAAAGCAAGAAAGCAAGACATGTGCCCCGCCTAAATAAGCACGATGAATAGTGGTATTAACAGCCTACACAGCGCAGCATTTTTTTCTTTAAAGAAATGCATGAACATTGCTCTTCGGTGCGCAATAATATATTGGAAAGGTAGCTTTAATGAATATCGCAGGCTCCATGTTCTAAGCGCGTTATAAACAGAAATATTAATTAGAAATGTTTCAACACTGAAGGGCCAGCAGAGTGCAGACCAGGGACCAATTCGTAAGCAATCGCAAGGGCAAACCTTCAGGAAAGAATAAAAAAAAGAAAAAAGAAAGCTCGCCATCCCGGCCTTGCGAAAGTGAATGTCCAGCGAAGCTGTTGGAAACCACCACTACAACTGCTGATGGGGGGGGGGGGGGGGGTGCAATGCTGTATGACTTTAGAGTAACAGTAGTAGCGCCATTTTAGAGTAATTGAAGGAATGGGATAATGGTAATTTTGACAGCGCGCCGCCGCCCATAGCGGTGCTGCAACAACATTGAAATCAGTTGCTAGGCTGGTAATTTTGTTTACGAAAGGCTAGGGACGTCACACCGGCAGCTTGAGCAGCAGTAATCTTTACTGGAAAAAGTGTGCGGGGAGCGCTACGTACTTCGCACTGCTATCACGAGCGCCTAATCATCAATTATATGATCCGGATGCTTTATTTGAGCTTGTTCTTTATTGAAACGTATGCTGTTTTGTATGTCGTATGCGTGATTCCAAATAATGTATGCACTGCTCGCTTCACTCTGTCGAGTGCTTGTGGCCTCTGCCTTTCGTAGGTATGAGCCATGGCTTACGGGGGTATGAGTAATTGATGATGATAGTTTTCGACATGCTGTTTTGTATGTTGTATGCATGATTCCAAAGAATGTAAGCACTGTTCGCTTTACTTTGCTGAGTGCTTGAAGCCTCTGCCTTAGGGGGCTATGAGCCATTTCATTTTTTGCTTGCTTACGGGGGTAGGAGCCATTGATGATGACAGTTTTTTGTATACGTACGCGGAATCCCGGATCCTAGCCCATATGCAGCTTCTCTGTAAAAACCGCGAACACACGGTTAAGCTGTCTAACCCACTACGTGCTAGGAGGTTACCTCCTTGTTATGAACGTTCATCGACATTAAGGTCTTTATTTCTCAGTAGACACTGAATACACTTTCCACAGTGCGAAAGCCAGTCAGGAACGAAACTGCTTCGCCTGTAACACAAGCGAGTCCAAGGTAACGGTGTGCGGTCTCGAACTTATGTATATTGCTATCGATAGGACAGGGCTGTACGCAGTAAGCTTTGACGGGGTGGAAGGAATATACACAACTCACAATGTTTCCACACTGTGGAAAACTGCTCTCTATAGAATATTGTTACATGGAACAACAGTGCATTTCACGGCACAACTTGAGTTCGTATTTCTTGAAACTGGTTCTAGTCGCAAATTTAATGTCAGAAGATTACGCTTTAAGTAATTACTCCAATCCTGTATTTACAATACACCCCTTAGATTTATTATTTAAAACGTTAGCTAGCAGTTAGTTATATTTTCCGAGTGAATAACCGCGTTGGCGACTATCGCCCAAATTTTGATGTCCACTACCCGTACGAAGCAGGGGCGGCGAAAGCGATCATATTATCTCTAGCTCCCAATTGTCTTGCCAACCGGATGCAGTCGTCACAAAACAGCGTCCACGGAAGTCTATCCTGAATGCAAATTAACGCGTGCGGAACGAGGAAACCGCACGGCGTTGTGTCGTGAAGATTGGGCAACCGCGTGCGCAGCACGAGGATCCCTGCTAGAGCGGAGGCACTCTCCGGCACAATTCGCAGGTCCCCCGGGGCAGGTTTGGACGGCGGCGCGCAACAATTCTCGATTACGGAACCTCGCCGGCACGCCGTAGAAATCGGGCGCCACGGGCAGAACGTTCGCCGCTGATTTTGCCGCCGGAGAGAAATCAATAGTCCCATTGGACGCGGATGCACAGAGGGCATCGTGGTGGCGCAAAACGTTCGCTGGTTCGACGCCGTGCGTTTTCTTGTCAACGGTTGCACGTGTAGGAGGCCGCTCAGTGCGCATGTTCGATCTATCGCGCTTGTGCCGACACCACGCGAACGGGACCGTTACCCCAGATGCGGATGAAAGGAAGACTTTATGAAGTTTGGAACACGGGAGTAGTTCGTTGTTCACGTGCACGACGCACGATGACCGTTCCTCGTAAATAACGACGAATACCATTAAGCACACACACCTCCCGACAACGATACTCATGTCTTAAAACGAAACTGTCTTTGCCTCTGCTTCCCGCTTAACGGATGCAGTCTTATCGAGCAGAAAACAACCTGGACCAATGTGTACAGTCGGCGCCACCCTTGTTTGTGTGGATGGCTACCCACTAATATTTGGTGGTCGATCCCTTCCCTACGTACGGACGCATCGCTTTCTCGGTGTCTTGATCGATCGTAACCTCTCCTGGACACCTGAAGTGAAAATGTTACGGCGGAGAATCTCCGACGCATCCCAAATTATTAATTTTCTTGCTGGACCCTGGCGGGGTAACGACTGCAGGTAGATGCTGACGCTTCGTAATGCTTATCTTGATGGCCTCCTGCGCTATAGCCTTCCTATCCTGCAGCGACTGTCCCCAAATAATGAGGAAAGCTTGGAAGCGGCACGTAACAATAGCCTGCGTGTTTGTTTCGGTCCTCGGAAGGGGGTCTTCTTGTATAGGGACAGTAGCCGAGGCCCACTGTTTAAGTCTTGACCTGCTACGATTTCAGGAAACCACCCGCATACATATAAGGCACTTGGTCTAAAACAAGAATCATGTCTTGAGTAATATCAAAATACAAAATTATTCCTGATTCGGGACAAGCTGTTGGCGAAATTTGACTCACTATCCCCGAACAGGCACCACAGATCATGCCACAACAGTTCCCTCCGTGGATGATGTCTCCTCTACACATTCGAAATTACATCCCTGGGATAGATTCCGAGAAGAACATGCCTTGAGCCGCTATTTTAGAGACAGCACTGGCCTACATGAGCGAGAAGCTTACTCCACTACGAAGCACATATTTGCTGACGGCTCCTCTGCGCAACATAATTCTTCCTGTGTATTTTCGTTTCTTCCACAGACCAGACATTTTCATGGCGCTTAGAGCGAGTAACGTCATAAACATTGTCTGAGCTGTACGTGATGAAACATGCGCTAAAATTCGTACTACAGCAACTTCAACAACAATGGACAATATTCACAGACTCGCAAGCATCATTGCAAAGCCTTTGCACGAAAAACACTAAATCGAGCAATTACATTTTGGTCCAGGACATAGCATGCCTGCGCCACTTGGCATCTAACGCCTGGACATGCGATAGCATTTCAGTCGCTTCTATGACGTTGCGGTATAATAGGTAATGAAAAGGTAAATGAGGCAGCCCGCAAAGGGCACGATCGCATAACTTATAAAAGTGTTTTTTCATTAAAATTGAAGCTGCAGCTTTAGCGAAGCGATCGATATGTACTCAGTGAACGGCGTAGAAGACGGTCTTCACGTTCAGACAATTTCAAGTTTTTACTCAACGTCGACTCGGAACTCTAATCAAGGCTACCACAATGTCTTCCACAGCATTTGGAGACCGTCCATCACCGGCTTCGGCTGAACGTTACATACAGGAACAATCTTCTTTTTCGCAATGCCCAGACCACAAATCCACGTTGTGACAACTGTGGCGCGGTACAATCTCTAGAGCCCGTCTTGCTCGAGTGCCCAGCTTACAGAGACGAGCGACATCAATAGAAGGTATACCATGGAAAAGCTCGAGCAAAGCCCTTTGACATTGACACGGATGCTGGGTCCCTGGCATTGCCCCTCAAAACAGCGCAAAGCCCTGAACTTCTTGTTCTTATTGGTTTGCTGTCTAAGCTATGACTCACGCACGTCGTCTCACCAAAACAGCTATTTTATTTTATTTTGCATTTACCATCTACATGCGTCGCATCGGACACTTACCCTACTACTGATAACATCACACGACCTGCATTTTTTTGTTTTTTTCCCCTTTTTTCTCATGACTACCTTCTTCTAGCCTTTTTTCTCCTTCGTGCCATTCCCTCCAGAGTAGCACGAAGGCGAAAATACGCTGCCTGAACACTATGCATTTTCAATAAAGAGCTCTCTCTCTCTCTCTCTCTCTCTCTCTCTCTCTCTCTCTCTCTCTCTCTCTAGAGCGCGGGAACGGCGGCCGCCGGGCCGCTCCTGAGGCAGCAGCGATGTCTAACGGTAGCTAACGGTAGCCAGAATGGACAACATGCATGCGTCACTGGGCGTGTGCCCCATTCTCGGCAAATCTCCCAGAGTGGTTACGCATGTGTAAATGTGACACAGGGATTGCAGAAGCCCTAAGTGTACCTACGCATGCGTCGTATACTTAATTCTCGTCGCCAATACACCTCTGATGAGCATTCTTCCCTCGACAAGCAACACGCATCGCCTTCGTCCTCACGACACCGATAGTTAACAGCTACAGGACACGAGGCTGTGTTCGTGGCACCTGTGACACTGCTGCTACATAGCTAACTCAAACAAGATTCGAATCACTCGGATTTCAACGTCGCCTTGGATCTGCGTATTTTTTCTGCGTTAAAATTGTTACTGTGCATACCTTCATTTGTCAGTGGTAGCGAATGCAGTGAACTACATTGAGGAACAGCCTGCGCCTACTTCACTGTTACTGAACATTCCTACTTGTTCCATTCCTTTTTTAACGTAAAACTTCTGGTGCTGCGCGTCCGTATTGAAATAATAAAAAAAAAAGCGCTTCCAAACGAGCCGCGGCGTAAGTTTGAGCGCAGTGTGCACTGAAACGTAACCGAAGCTGGAGCGCAGGCTAAGCTATGGAGTTCAGGCTCTCGAACAAATGATGGCGGAGAGATCGAAAAAGGTGCAACGGCGGCATCACTTTGCGCGCACGGGTCGCCGTCCGTGGAGCTCTTAAAACCCGTCTCGCCTC